>NC_035434.2:166039966-166127071 GCF_002127325.2 Helianthus annuus | reverse complement strand
ACAGTGCCAAAGAGTTGTGGGACGCACTTAAGGAACAGTTTGGAGGTACCGAAGATCATAGAAAACAATAGGGAAATCCTGAAACCAACAGTATGAAACATTTTGTCATGTTAAAGTGAATCACTGACTCAAACAATTTGAGCGCGTTTTCAGTTGTCTCATCAGTGAACTGAGGCTTGTTAATGTCACGTTTACAAACTTGACTCAAAATAGCAGGTTCCTCAGATCACTGCCAGAAAAATGGGACACAATAGCTATTGTCACCAGAACTGCACCTGAGTTCAAGGATCTGACCTTGACCCAACTCCATGGTCGACTCCTAACCTTTGAGAGGGAGTTGAACCAGAAAAGGAAGTTACAAGAGTCAGGGAAAACCGTTGATGATTATTCATTCGGTAACACTGCTCTTCTAGGTCAAGAAGAATCTGGTGGTAGTGGTAAGGATCAGGGTTATGATCACTTCATTGACATAACTGCTGGTGCAAACTTTAACAACCCTGATCCTCACTCTACAGGTTATGCATTCACTGCAAATGAAAACCAGATGTCAGACAATTTAAGCTTTGAACTCAATGATTTACAGCATTTCGACCCCACTGACCTAGAGGAAATGGATATCCTGCACCAAACTGGCCTTGCTAAGTGTTAGAACTAGCAAGTTTTATAAGAGAACTGGGAGAAAATTTCCAGGTCTACATGGGAACCTAAGGGTTGGGTTGGATAAATCGAAAATCAAGTGTTACAAGTGTAACAGGTTGGGACACTTTGCTAGGGAATGTAGGAGTCAAACAACTGGTCCCATAGTCACTCACCCTAGTTCAAATCCTAGACCTCAAAATCAAAACACTGTGCACTATGCCCAATATGCCCCAGCAGCACATGTGAACACTGCTCACTATGCTGTTGCCCCTATGCCAGTGCATTATGTCCAAACAGCTGCTCCACAGATCCAATTTGTTCAAACCCCTGCTCCCCAGGCACAAGTGCAATCTGCACCTCAAACTACTGCTCCAGTAGTTACACAACCTGAACAACAAAGTTTCTTTAGTCAAGAGTTTATTGACTGGAGCAGTATGCCTGAAAATCTTAATGATGAAAATTTTGCACTATATGCTTCAAATGATTCTTCTCACAATGAATTTTGTTTGATGGCATTAGAGTCAATACAGGAGGGGGTTAAATCTGAGGAGGAACAGCTGAAGGTTGAAACAGTGGAAGAGGTGACTGAAGCAGTGGTTACTGCTGTGACTGATGAAATACTGCTGGGAGAAAGTTCAGGTACCCTGATTGAACCAATGACAGATCTATGGTCTGAAGAAGACAACAAAGATGAAAAGGCTGGCGAGGAAGAAGAGGGAGCTGATGAGGAAGAAAATCCAAAATGTGATTGTGCAATGATGGCTGCTGCCAAGGTATCACCTCAAGTTCTAGAAAAAACTATGTTCTGACAATTGCATTATTGCTTTTGCTAACATCAAAGAGGTGAATGAAAACCTTAGGTTCTTAACTGATGAAGTCAAATTTGAAAGATCTTTAAAAGAACTTAAAAACAAGTTGACTGAAAAGGACAAAGAGATTAGCAGTTTGAAAGAAGAGCAAAGCATAACCAAAACCCAACTCCAAACTATGGTAGAAAAATACCAAGTTTGCAAAAAGGAGTTAGAATCCACCCAGATCACTTGTGAGAAATGGGTGGAATCATGCAAGTATGAGGTTATGCTTGAGAAACAGATAAAAAGCAATGTAAAATTTGGGGTTGGTTATAAAAAACATGATGATGAAAACACTGCTTTTGAAAAATCTGTTTCAACCACTGATGTAACTACTGAGTTCATCCCAACAAACAAGGATGGCCAAGAAGTGAAAATCACTGACAAACTTGGTAACAAAATCACACTTGATAGGCCAATGGGTCCCTCTGCATTTGAGGAGATTGAAAATCATCAATTTAAACCAAGATGGTCTGATGAGTGTGATATCCTTGAAAATTTCAAGCCAATGGACTTTACATCAACTGATGGTGTTAAGGCTCCAAAAGCTAAAGTCATTCCTCTTAAGGATATTCCAGCAGTGGTCAAAACCTCTGCTACAAAGGAGTCTGAAAAGAGGAAGAAGAAAGAGAAAATTGATAACTTGTTTTGTGAATTCTGTGAGAAGAGGAACCATCTAACAAAAGATTGTTTCCATCTAAAAGCTTATGACTTAACCAAAACAAGTGTCACTACTTCAGCTGAAAGTTGCAGTGTTTGTGGTAAAACAAACCATAAAACTCAGGCATGTGTGTACCTCAAAAACTTCAATGAAAAGAAGAATGAGTACATGGCTAAAACATCCTTGAGTTCATCAGCACCTTCACCATCTGTCAAGTTCACAAAGAAACAACCACTGTTTGTGCCAGTTCAAACAGCTGTCACAAAACAGCTGAACCAAACATCTGTCAAAAGAGATGTTCAGGTTACTGATGCACCTCCTGCCAATCAATTCAGAAAGGGCAAGGAAAAACAGTCTTACCAAAGGATTCCACACGTTTATGAGGTCTACAAAAGCCCTCTAAATCCAGAGTGAATAGGCATCCTTTCGGTTACCAGCAGTTGATTGGGCAAGACCCCCAACAGTGGTTAGCAAGAAACAGTACTAAAACTGTCCAAACCCCTGACTTAACCACTGCCCATCACACTGCATCCATACCAGACACTGTTGAGACCCCATCCAAAGCCCTGTTGGCTTTGGAGTCCTTAATGAACTAATCCTTTTACTTCATGTGCAGGGAGCTTCTGCATGCTTTGATAGTCTATGGTATGTAGATAGTGGAGGCTCCAGGCACATGACAGGATGTAAAGCCCTCCTCAAAGACTTTAAAATCCATGGTTGGGGTGATATATCCTTTGGAAATAATAGTAAAGGGAAAGTTCTGGGTTCTGGCACAGTGCGATCTGGCAATGTAAAATTTGAAAATGTCAATCTAATAGACAATCTAAAATTCAACCTTCTGAGTGTGTCTCAAATGAGTGACAAAGGGTTTGGGTCATTCTTCACAAAAGATTGTTGTAGGATTGTTGGATCAGAAATGGTCAAAAAGATTGAAGCAATAATTAAAAATGGTCAAACAAAACTTGTTGCTCAAAGAAGTGGCAATGTTTATGTTGTTGACATGTCTAAAGAGTGTCCCAGAGCTGATGTCTGTCTGTTCTCAGCTGCCTCTAACAAAGAGACAGAACTTTGGCACAAAAGACTGGGACACACAAATCTTAAGACAATAACAGAAATTTCAAAAAAATGGTTTGGTGAGAGGCCTTCCACAAAAATTGTTTTCATGTCCTGAACATTGCATTTCCTGTTTAAAAGGAAAACAGCATAAAAGTTCCTACAAGTCCATTGAGGAGTCCAAAACAACCCAGTGCTTGCAAATGTTGCACATGGATTTGTTTGGCCCAGTTCAAGTCATGAGCCTCAAAAAGAAAAGATATTGTTTAGTTATAGTTGATGACTTTTCTAGGTTTACATGGACTTTCTTTTTGCACTCTAAAGATGAAACTGCAGGCATTTTGCAAGACTTTGTGACACAGGTTGAAAAGCAATTTGATCTTCCAGTGAAAAGCTTTAGGAGTGACAATGGCACAGAATTTAAAAATAGGGAGTTGGATGCCTTCTGTGTGAAGAAAGGGATTGTAAGGCAGTACAGCATCCCTAGAACACCAGAGCAAAATGGGGTTGTTGAAAGAAAGAACAGAACTTTGATTGAGGCTGCCAGAACCATGCTTGCAGATTCAGGTTTGCCATTAACTTTCTGGGCAGAGGCAGTAAACACTGCTTGCTATGTTCAGAACAGAGTTTTAATAAACCCCAGACACAAAAAGACTGCCTATGAAATTCTGTACAAAATCAAACCACTGATCTCATACTTCAAGGTATTTGGCTGCCCATGCTTTATTTTGAACTTAAAAGATTCCATTTCAAAATTTGCAGCCAAAATTGATTGTGGTTATTTTCTGGGATACTCAACCACTGCCAAGGCCTACAAAGTGTTCAATGCACGGACCAAGGTAGTGGAGGAGACTTTGGATGTAAAGTTCAATGAACTTTCATCAATGAAAATCCCAGCAAATCCTGCTGAACTGTTTGATCTTGAAAAATTCACTTTTGAAAATACTGCTGTCAAGACTAACAGTGCAGGTCCATCAGAGGATACAACACCAGACTATGGGTATGAAGTCATCATCCCTCAAAGGTCTGCCACAAAAGGGAAAGCATCAGTTGTTCAAAACAACTGTCAAAGCTCAACCACTGCTACCTCAACAGTTGTTGATCAAAGTAGCCCATCTACCACTGCTTCCACATCCTCAACTACTGCTGACAAAAGTCCTCAAACAGTGGATAAAAGTCAGCAGTGGTCCACTCCATTACCACCCATTCCACCACCTTTTGAAGCCACTGCTGGGTCATCAAAGTCACCAGCAGTGGTTAGCTCAGATGATACACATTTGCAGCCTTCACCAACAAATGCCATCATACCATACCAAGGAGATTTAATCTTCTTGAGATCTCATCCACCTGATCAAATCATTGGCAACATCAATGAAGGGGTGCTCACAAGAAGCCAAACCCAAAACATTTGTCTTTTTGCTGGTTTTCTATCACTCCATCAGCCAGTCAAGTACCAAGAGGCACTAAAAGACAACAGCTGGGTAGAAGCCATGCAAGAGGAGCTCCAACAGTTTAAGAGATAACAAGTATGGGAGCTTGTACCACTGCCAAAAGAGGTCAGTCCCATTGGCACAAAGTGGGTCTTCAAGAACAAAATAGATGAAAGGGGCATTGTTGTCAAGAACAAAGCCAGGCTTGTGGTTCAAGGTTACAGACAGGAAGAGGGGATTTATTATGATGAAACATTCGCCCCTGTTGCACGATTGGAAGCTATCAGACTGTTCCTGGCCTTTGCTGTCAACCACAACATGAAGGTGTTTTAGATGGATATCAAAAGTGCTTTCCTCGATGGTACATTGCAAGAAGAGGTATATGTATGTCAACCTCCTGGCTTTGAGGATCCATTTTATCCTGATCATGTCTACAGGCTAAACAAAGCCTTGTATGGCTTGAAACAAGCACCTAGAGCCTGGTATGAAACTCTTTCCAACTTTCTTCTCTCAAATGGTTTCAAAAGAGGTACCATTGATAAAACACTGTTTCTTAAATGGAGAGGGAAAGATTTAATGATCGTCCAAATTTATGTGGATGACATTATTTTTGGAAGCACATGTACCAAAATGTGTGAAGAGTTTAGAGAACTCATGACAACTGAGTTTGAAATGAGTGCAATGGGTGAGCTGCAATGCTTTCTTGGTCTCCAAGTACAGCAAATGCAAAATGGAACTTTCATTCATCAAAGCAAATATGCTAAAGAACTTTTAACCAAATTTGATATGAATGATTGTAAACCATGCAGCACACCCATGGCCACAAATAAGCTGGTCATGTCTGATGAAAAGGATGAGCTGATTGACCAAACACTTTATAGGAGCATGATTGGGTCTTTATTGTACCTAACTGCATCCAGACCAGACATCATGTTTGCAACATGTGTCTGTGCAAGAAGTCAATCAGCTCCCAGAAAATCTAATCTCATTGCTGTAAAAAGGATTCTCAGATACATAAAAGGTGCTCCCACACTTGGTATCTGGTATCCAGCTAATGGGAATATCAAGCTTTCAGGTTTTTCAGACAGTGACTTTGCTGGTTGTCACACAACAAGGAAGTCCACTTCAAGAGGGTGCCAGTTTCTAGGTGATTGCTTAGTCTCTTGGCAAAGCAAAAAGCAGGCAGCAGTTTCAACATCCACTGCTGAGGCTGAATACATTGCTGCTGCAAGCTGTACAACCCAACTCCTGTGGCTTCAAAATCAGTTACTGGATTTTGGTATCACTGCCTTAAAGACACCACTTATGCTGGATAGCCAGGCAGCAGAAAATATCATCAAAAATCCAGTTTCCCATTCTACCACCAAACACATCGACATCAGACATCACTTTGTGAGGGATTGCTATGAAAAAGGTTTGATTTCTCTGCATCATGTCCCAACTAAAGACCAGCTGGCAGATGTGCTCACAAAAGCACTTGATACAGCCACTTTTGAAAGTCTGGTCTCTAGGATTGGGATGCTAAACATGGAATAACAAGCAACATCTTGTTTTTCTATGAATAAAAGCAACAAAATGTTTTCAGAAAATCAAAAATCCATCCTTAAAAATAGCTTAAAAATGAAAATTTCATTAAAATCCTTGAAAGCCTGCCATAACCACTGATTGTTCAAAAGTCTGCTCTACTTTAAAAAGTCTGCCCATTGCTGAAAGGCAACCTCTGTTCTCTCATTCCTTGATAACCACTGTTGTTCAAAAGCAGTGTCTTATCCACTGATATGCTATCTATTGATAGTAAAAATCATCCACTGCCCCCTTTCCACTGCTTTCATCAGTTGCTTTCATCCAAAGTACTGTCCTCCATCTTCACCAGTGGTTGTCACGTGGGCAGTACATAGTGTCAGACTTTTTGTAACGGCTGCCACGTCAGCATTCACTATCTCTCCTATAAAACTCCCCACTCACCATCCAAACAGGGTTTTACTGTCGAATTGAATTCATAAAAATTCTCTTCTCAAAGCAGTTTTTCTTTCCATCTCTCACAAAATTCCTTCGATCAATCGTTTCAAAAATGAAAAAATCAAAGTCATCTGCAAAACCCACATCAAAATCTTCGAAAACAGCCTCTCAAAAGGCAACCACCACTGACATTCCATTCAAAAAATCTCACAATCTCCTGGGTCTTCTCACAAAACCAGGAACCACAGATGTTTTCGATTCCATTATCACCATCATGGAAAAATCAAAGTACAAAACTTTGCTCACCGCCGACGCACCCATCTACTTGGCAACCCAAAAGGAGTTTTGGAAGAATGCAACCCTTGAAAAACAAGGAGACATTGCAACTGCAATCAAATCTTCCATAAAGGGTAAAGCTGTTCACATTACACCACAATCCATCTCCGAAGTCTTTCAACTCGATGACCAGGCAGGTAAAACTTCCTTCACTAAAAACGAGTTGCAAATTGACTTCATTGAAAGAGGGTATGAAGCCACAATGATGACGAAACTAACCTTAGAAAAAGGTTATTTTCCTCCTGCAACAAGATTTCTATTTCATACCCTCCTAGTATGTGTTTCAAACAAAACCACTTCTTTCAATGAGATCCCTATAAAGATTCAAAATCTGGGATATGCGATTCTTCAAGAAGAAAATTATAACTATTCTCGGGAAATCTTTAAAGATTTGGTTAATAATGTTGAAAGCAAATCATTTTTACTGTTTCCAAGGTTTTTAAGCTATTATTTTCAAAAGAAATTCAGTAAGGATGATTTGCCTCTAATAAACCAAGGTGAAATAACTGCAATAAACTGTCTAACATCTGAAACATTTTCACGTATGTTAGCACCTTGCAAAACACAAGCAGGGTACCTGAGCAGACTTTAGCAGCTACCACTGCTCCTCAGGTATCTGCTGCTGAGCCTACTGCTCTAGGTGATCAAAGCAGCAGAACAACTGTTTTGAAACCCACACCTACCAAACCAAAAAGGCCATCCAAAAAGAAAAATCAAAAACCCTCCAAACCAATCAAAAAGGCAACTCTGGCAGATGAGATACCAGAGTTAATGCCTGTGACAACACAAATGTCACTAGAAACCACTGCTGCTTCTTCCTCACAGCAGTTGGTACAAATATCTCAACCCATAACCATAACTCCTCCTGCTTCTTCACAAAAAGGACAAGTTGTACACAAAGGGCCACCACATCATGATGCTCTGGATACACTCGTCTCCATCATCCACAGCTCAATGCCCGGAGCAACTCCGCCTTCTAAACCCACCATCACATCCTCAATTCCACCAAAAACACAACTACTGTTGGATGCAATTGACTTGAACCAGGCACTATCCAGTCCTTCTCAATCACCTGTCAATGAGAATATACCTCAACAAATGACTGAGCCTGCTGTATCATCCATTGCTAACCCACCAACAACGCCTGAGGAGGATACACCTATTGAGTTACAAGTAACTCTTTGTGGTAATCCAAGTGAAGCAGCCACTACAACTGTTGAACCTACAGGTTTACAGTTGGGCAGTGGTTTCATTAATAAGACTTCCTTGGAGGCAATTCCTTACATAGCACCTCTGCCAACCACCAGTGGATTTATATATCCAACTGGCATCATCAAAAGGTTGTCAAGTATTGAAGGAAGAAGACCCCAGTACCAAGAAAAAGGGGCATCAGTGGTTAGTGTTTGGAATAAATTCCCTACATCTGCCACTGATAAAACCACTGTTAGTGGGAAATCAGATGATCCCATTAAATAGGGTGATGATTTAAAGTACCAGAAATTGACGGATCGTGTTGAAAAACTTGATAACTCTGTTGCAGAGCTGAAAGATATGCTCCAACAGTTGCTACAAGTACAAAAGGTACAATCAACTGCTGTTCCACCTCAAGCACCTGCTCTACAACAAGCACCTGCTACAAATGAGCTCTGGAATCTCTTTCAACCTTATCTCCATCATCAGGCACAATTAGCAGATCAGCAACATGAAAAACATGTTCAACAGCTGAGAAATGCTATGGAGTCTAGGTTCAAAGACACTCAGGCTGATCTAAAGGCTCTCAAAACTCAGATCCTGCACTCCACTGGCACTGCTCCTCCACCAGTATTTTTCATTGATCACCTCCCTGAAGATAATGCCAAAAAGGGGGAGAAAATTCAAGAATGGAGAAGAAAGGGAATAACTGATGGTCTTTACCTTGCACCAGAAAATTCAAATATGACCAAGCAAATCCCTTTGCCAGATGGGAGTAAGAAAATTGATGTGACTATAAATGCACTTGCAGAAGCACTTGCATGTGTAAAAAGGGATAGAGAGGCCAAAAAGAAAGCCAAGGTGGATTATCCGGATCAGGGTACTTCAGGGTCAAGAGATGAAGAAAATCTCTTTGATGAAAAGAAGAAGCCTACTAGAAAAGTAAGGCTACCCAAATCCATTCCGGTCAGACGTTCAAAGTCTGCTCAAAAACCACCAACCAAAACAGCTGTTGTAACTTCTGTTGTATCCACTACTGTTGGTACCTCAGTAGTTTCAACATCTGCTCCCACTTCAACACACACCACCTCAACACACACAACATCCACTGCTTTACCACCATCACCACCTAAATCACAATCACCTCCTGTCAAAAGGCAGAAGACAGCAGCTGTTAAAACATCTGCTGTAAAGACAACAGTGGTTGGAACACCAGTTGTTTCAAAAACTGTTAGTCTATCACAATCCACTGCCACTACAACCACCTTTCCACCCCAAACATCTTCAAAACCTTTAGCTCTTGTCAATATACCAAAACCAGTTCCACTTTCTTCTGTTCCTATGCACAAACCTTTACCTCCTGCAGGTGTTCAATTTCCTCTTGAACTAGAAGCTGTCAGAGAAGAGATAAAATCCTTCTATACTGAGGATGACCCTGCCAAAAGGAGTTTGCCCTCAATCAAAGGATATCCATGGCCCAAAAACATTGATGAATATTTGAAGATAAAGGCCAAACAAGCAGAGGATATCTCACAAAGAAACTCACAAGGGAAATCTGACAAAGAAGTTTCAAGATACTACCAATATCTGCTTACACAAGTCAATTCCCTAGAACGTTTTGCAAAGAATGTTAGTCAACAAATTTCTGAAAGAGCTGCTGAAACTCTGAAGAAAGACTACATTGAAAGCATCATGTTTTACAAGAAATACAAAGGAGAGAGATACATGTATAAAGAGTGGACTGTTCCTAAGCTTGAAGCTGAAGTAGAAAGAATACAAGATATGATAAAAAGGAAAGTCACTCACACTCCTCCTGATTGGGCAAATTCAAAAGAAATATTCCTGACAAGCAGTTGGAACTAAAAAGAATGAAAGAAGAATTGGTTGTTGCTGATTTTGGCACCAAAAGACAAGTAGCTAGATGGAAGGAAGATATAGTCAGGTCAACCTACAAAAGGTTGGAGGAATTAAGGAAGAAAGATCCTAAAATCCCTAAAAAACCTGACTATCCTGAAGCAGCGGTTTCAAAATGACCATCAAAGCTGCAAATCAGGAAATCCACTGCTCTAGTTGGTACTTCCTCTTACAAAAGGAGGAGACAAAGCCAGTTAGGAGTTGAGACAGTTCAAGATATTCTTTCGGGCAATATAGTTTTAAAAGAAGGCGTGTTAAGAACGTTAAAAGAAGAACTTGAACAAGAAAATTCTGCTACCACTGCTCAGCCAGTGATGAATCGGCCAGCCTCTCCAAATACTTCTGCAAATAAGCATCTCCCAAGAAACCCACCAGGCTCAAAAATACAAAAGTGGGCAACTGACAAACAGACCCGCGTATTGACTTTGCTCAGGTCTGGTGGAGAAGTGAAGATAATATCAAGGGAACAAGCTCTTGGCCTGAGTCTTGAAGATTTGCAGGATCTCCTTGATCTTCCACTTAGCAGGGATGATGAAGATACAGATGCCCTTAACTTTGAATTGCAATTTAAAGGCCAGATAAGGGAGCTGTTGATGAGGCAATAAAATATCCACAATAATGAAGAGTTTTGGCATTATCTGTTCCAGGGGGAGATTGTTGGGATTGAACCCTATCAGAGGAACATATAATGTAAAGCCAAAACTGGATCAGCTCAGTGGATTCAGAATAAGCAGATGCTGATATACATATCTCTCCCCTTGAAAGTGATTACAACAACTGATGACCTCCTATCTGCTGATCTTACTAACTGCTGACCAATAACTGCTGCTCAATTAAAGATCTGATGAAGACTCAAGTCCTGCTGATTCAATCTACTGCCTTGAGTCAAGCACTGCTGATCTGGATAAGTGCTGCTGGGTTCACAGCAGTAGAAGGTTGCAGCAATAGTTCTAAAGTCTGTTTGTAACAGAATGTATTAGCAGTAGTTCAATAGAAGCAGTGTCTGTATAGATCAGAGGTTAGAGTTTGTTAGGAGGTTAGATGTCACTTTCATGGTGATGTCAGCTAAAGATGCTCAGTAGTTTGCAAGTGCTTATAAATAGTACAGTACTTTGTACTGTTCTATTAGCTCTTCACATCATTCGTCTTCTTTGCATGAACAAACTGCTGAGCTCTAGCTGAGGGGGAGTTTGCATTCATTCATCATCATTGTAATCGTAATTGAAATAAATTCAATCATTCGGTTCTTTGTGTAAAGATGTTTGATTAAAGTATTACTCTCATTTGATTGTATGCAAAGTTTGTTATCATTTTAATTCCGCTGCACAACTCATCCATTTTCCATTTTAACTTCAAACAAAAATACAATCAAAAGGAAACTCAGATCCAACAAGATCAAAGTTAAATTACATTTCCTTGGATCTGGAGCTCTTTTGCAATTATTAATTTGGAGATGTGATAGTTAGTAGTTGTTTTGTTTTGTTTCCCCCCTCCTTTATGTTAGCAAGCGATAGAAGATGTGTGCTGTTTGTTTCTGTTTTGATGGTTATAAAAGTCTTTTGGGTCGAAAAAAAGTGGAGGTTATGATTTCATAATTAAAAAGACTTTAAGAGTTTTCGGTCAATTTGTAAAAAAAAAAACGTTTGCTTTTTTTTTAAACTGATTATCTAAAGTCACAATAATCAAAATTTATATGCAAGTCCAAGCCATGATTATTGATGTTTTATTTCTAAATCTAGGTTTTTTTAGGTGCAATTTGATTTCCTATTACCTGCAAATCCAGAATTTTGGATGGGATAAAATTGTGTTTAATATAAAATTTAAATATCCAAACCCGTGAGTATTCACGGGAGATAACCTAGTTCTAAATATATAATATGTAAATAATACAAATGCAATATTAAAAATATATATGCAGTTTAAGACATTCTATTATTTCCTATTGCATTTGTATTATTTACATATTATATATTTAGAATTTTTTTTACTAAAGTTTATTAAAGATTTTTTTAAACATCAAATTAATTTATTAGTTTCTTTTATCGATATAATTTGTCTAATGTTTTGATTTTATAAACACATACTTACATGTACATAAAAAATACCTTTTAGTTTGAGTAGTTTTAAAACGCCCGTTATAATATATATAATTATAAAAATATTCTGGATATTACAAGGAATTTATTTTAAAAGAATTTGTGTTTCAGTTATACTTTATATAAAAAGTAATTTATCTTGTCAATATTATTTACTTTGTAAAAATATTAAAATCAGAATTTTTATAAAATAAATTTAAAACTATTTTTTATGTATGTTTATATATATAAATATATAATTATTAACAAATAATAATGTTTTTTAATAAAAAATATTTTACCATATATATAACAACATTTTGCACAAATCAACCTTTATGTTATAAATAATATTTTTCCACAAATCAACCTTTATGTTATAAAAGACCATAGTACCCTCACATGCAAAGCATGTGAGGTAACTTAACCGAGTTTTTGGATGACGCTGTTGTAAAGGTTATAGAATGTTACAAAACATGAATATAAACGTTGAGTTTTGCCGATTTCATAGTCAAAGGTATGAAATGCAGTTTAGGTATAACATAAAGGTTGATTTATGCAATTTATTTTTTTATTTTTTTTATAAGATCTAATTGATAAAACTATTATAGAAAATACATAATCACCAATATGCCACCATATTAATTAAAATACATAATCCGTATTGCGTATTGCAGACATTTAATGATAATGATACATTTGTTAAGATACTAGGTTATAGACCCGCATATTACACGGGTTGAATAAAGACAACATCTTACGTAAACATGCGTAACACATGAGACTATAACCTAGTGACTTAGATAATAATAATATATAATTATAATAATATAACAATTACAAATAAATAATAATAACAATAACAACTTTTTTCATACGTCCATGAGGTTTGTATTTTTTTGTCATTTTCATCCACCCCATTAACTTTATCAAAAAAGTCAGTTAAAGAGGGTATTTTTGTTATTTTACTTATTTAATTTATTGTTTTTTTAATCCAAATAAAACTCACCCCATTAATTTATATCAGTGGTCAAATATGAACTTAAGGAACTATTTAAATATCTTCTACAACAATGAGACTTAACTTAATCATTGTTGATATTAAATTACAAAAATAAAAATAAATAAATAATATGCTACAATAATATAAGATAAATATTTATATGTATTACGTCTATCTATAGTTATGTATAAATTAATAACTTGGATATATTAATATGATATAATCACAATACGTATTTATTTATTGTTGTGTATAGATTAATAAATTGTATATTAATATGATATAATAATAATAATATTAAGTTAAATCTTAATGCTATGTGGCATTAACTTGAATCCTAGAATGTCATGTGACATTAACTTGAATCTTTTATTAGTATTACATATACATATACTAGGTTATCACCCGCGAACTTCGCGGGTAGAAAAATTTACTTTATATTAATCGAGTTATGTCATTAAATAAAATAAAATACATGTTTTCAAACGTAATTTTTTTATAATTGTTTTGAATTGAAAGTTGTAGTCAATGGGTTGCGAGTAAGGTCAGAAACTTCGGGCAAGAACCGGAGGCAGAAACTTGCCTCTCTGAACGACCCATGAAACAAAAACAAAAAAACTTTTATTTTTATAATAAAATATACACATGAAGTTGTTCGAACCTGCAAAACAAACTCATTTAATTAGATTTAGAAGTGGCAACTCTCTCTCTATCCTCTTTTCTGTGTGTTAAATTATTCTTTTTTTCCTTTTCCTTTCAGTTTTTTGTTCAGAATATAATTCAGATTATAACAACCTCTCATTTTTTATACTTAAATGTGAATCTAATTGTTCAAACTTATTTGTCTACAATCAACAAAATCTCATATAACCAGCAATTTCATGCACAATCAAAGGTGTCACAATCAAACACAAACATAATTCAATCTACACATTTCTCAAAACACAATCTCTAACATCACTAACCTGTAGCAATAATTCAAAACCCTAACTAATGTGTTGTGCACTCACTAATATCTGCTACACATGTCTCACTTATTCATCTTCACAACTTCAAACACATCTTATCTAACACCTTATGCCAATCAACAAAATCTCATATATGCATAAACCTTGAATATTACTCAAACACATCTTATTTAATGAATCAAAATAAAAACACATAAACCTTGAATATTACTCAATTTATGACTACTATCCCACAAAACAAAACTTTGTCAACAAATTATACTAACTTATGCAATGGTAAACCATAAAAATAACAAATTAATTTAGATGATTAGCCTTGCAGAAAACCCAAATCGGGAAAGTTTACCAGAATTGTTAGCGAAAAAAATCAGACTCAGATTGGGTTACTCAAGCGGATATTAATCACGAAAAAAATCAGACTCAGATTGCCATTACTTCAAAATTTAAATTTAAAATAATGATTGAGTTCAAAATTTAAAATTTAAAATCTGAAAATCAAATCACTAATATCCAATCCCGTAAATCAAGCAAACTTATTAGGAAAGTCTAACCTTTAAAATTTAAATTCAATTTACAGTTTCGAAATTTAAAATCAAACACATTAATGGCAAACTTTCAAATCTAATAAGTTATGTTCAAACTTATTTGTCTACAATCAACAAAATCTCATATAACCAGCAATTTCATACACAATCAAAGGTGTCGCAATCAAACACAGACATAATTCAATCTACACATTTCTCATAACACAATCTCTAACATCACTAACCTGTAGCAATAATTCAAAACCCTAACTAATGTGTTGTGCACTCACTAATATCTGCTACACATGTCTCACTTATTCATCTTCACAACTTCAAACACATCTTATCTAATACCTTATGCCAATCAACAAAATCTCATACATCAATCAGCGATACAATGCACAATCAAATACCTCACAATCAATTTCAAACATCAATCAATATACAAAATTTCTCAAGGCACAAATTTTAATATCACTAACCTAATGCGCTACTACTCAATAATGTGTCGGTGCCATGAAAAAACATCATAACCTTAACTAATGTGTTAACTTACCAAGGATCAAGGCTGTATATTTTCCCAATGTTGTTTGTCCGACGCATCGTCACAAATCTAGCAACCGAGTCAATCAAATTATTAGTTAAAACCAAATAAACAAAGTATACTAATATCCAATCCCGTAAATCAAGCAAACTTATTAGGAAAGACTAACTTTTCAAATTTAAATTCAATTTACAGATTCGAAATTTAAAATCAAACACATTAATGGCAAACTTTCAAATTTAAATTTAACATAATAATTGACTTCGAAATTGAAAATTTAAAATCAAACACAATAATGGTTTATTTCAAAATTTAAATTTAGATTAATGATTAACTTCAAAATTTAAAATTTAAAATCTGAAAATCAAATCACTAATATCTAATCCCGTAAATCAATCAAACTTATTAGGAAAGTCTAACCTTACGAATCAAAACCAACCATGGTACCAATTTATAGCAATAGCAAGCATATCTCTGTCCAACATAGTTGCAGCCAAAAACTCCGGACCATCCAAAATAAACACCTAATGAATCAAAATAAAAGCACATCCCTAAAATTACAAATAATATAGTCAAAGCATCTCATAAAAAACATCAGGATTTCAAAGCATTCAAAATTTAAAATCAAACACAATAATGGTTTACTTCAAAATTTAAATTTAAAATAATGATTGACTTCAAAATTTAAAATTTAAAATCTGAAAATCAAATCACTAATATCCAATCCCATAAATCAAGCAAACTTATTAGGAAAGTCTAACCTTTCAAATTTAAATTCAATTTACAGATTTGAAATTTAAAACCAAACACATTAATGGAAAACTTTCAAATTTAAATTTAAAATAATGATTGATTTCAAAATTTAAAATTTAAAAATCAAATCACTAAGGAAACATACCAAAAATATAGGATCATATTACTCAATAAACTTTAACAACGAATGAGAGTTGTTTTTAGGATCCATAACTGCAAATGAAGTAACCATTGTTTTAAAAAATATATAATGGTAATATATTTATAGAAACAAAGACTATTTACAGAAACCGAATCATAATTCCGAATACAAAAATAATCTTTAACAACAATAATCTGTTTATAGAAACAAAAACAACTTTAAAATTGAAATCAAAGGCATCTTTAAAGAATTAACAACTAACTAAATACAAAATTTATAACTCAATGACTCACGATAAATCATCATCAATAATTTTAAGACATTGACATATGGAAGTTGTTCTCCCCACAATAAGGTTGCAAAATCATATGGTATTTCCTATCAATCGAAACAAAAAAAAACATATAAGTTGCAATAACTTATTGTGTGCACAAAACTGAAAACTTAAGAAACATACCAAAAATATAGGATCATAGTCCCCAATCAACTTTAACAACGAAGGAGCGTTGTTTTCATGATCCATAACTGCAATGGAAGTAACCACTGTTTTTTAAAAAAATATATAACGGTAATCTATTTATAGAAACAAAGTCTATTTACATAAACTGAATCATAATTTCGAATACAAAAATCATCTTTAACAACACTAATCTATTTATAGAAACAAAAACAACTTTAAAAAGAAATTAAAGACATCTTTAAAGAATTAACAATTAACTAAGTACAAAAATCATAACTAAATACAAAAAAATTATAACTCACAAAACAAACCATAAGAACTTCAGAAGATAATCACATAAAATTTCAAATTAACACCTAAAGACAAAAATAAAAAAGAAAGACTATACATATCAAAAAACAAACAACACCAACAAAACTAAACTAACCTGTTTTTGGTCGACGAACAATTCGAAAAATATAGGATCATAGTCCTCAATCGACTTTAATAACGAAGGAGCATTGTTTTCATTATCCATAACTGCAAACGAAGTAACCATTGTTTAAAAAAAAAATATAACGGTAATCTATTTATAGAAACAAAGTCTATTTACAGAAACCGAATCATAATTTCGAATACAAAAATCATCTTTAACAACACTAATCTATTTATAGAAACAAAAACAGATTTAAAAAGAAATTAAAGACATCTTTAAAGAATTAAAAACTAATTAAATACAAAAATTATAACTCACAAAACAGTGCAAGATATACCTTTCCTTCAACTTCTCATAGGAACCCATTCAATAGTTCCTTGTAGGGGAAGGAGTCTAAAAGAAGCTCTTCACCTAAAATTACAAAACACAAAAAGTTTGTGAGATATGCAACTCGAGTACAAAAACAATAGTCAAAGACTCGAAGCATCCCTAAAGTTACAAATAATATAGTCAAAGCATCTCATAAAAAAACATCAAGATTTCAAAGCATACAAAATTTAAAATCAAACACAATAATGGTTTACTTCAAAATTTAAATTTAAAATAATGATTGACTTCAAAATTTAAAATCTGAAAATCAAATCACTAATATCCAATCCCGTAAATCAAGCAAACTTATTAGGAAAGTCTAAACTTTCAAATTTAAATTTAATTTACAGATTCGAAATTTAAAATGAAACACATTAATGGAAAACTTTTAAATTTAAAATTTAAATAGAAACCTTAATTCCAGAAAAATTATCATACTAAAAATAAATCACTAAAATTTGAATTTGAGGTTTCAAAAAAAAAAAATCATTAACGAAATTTAAACTGTGACAATCAAAATAAGGATTTTTTTATTAGTACTCAACAAATGATCGTTAAATAATTAATTAAAAGTGTAATACCATATAAGAAAACAAATATTATATATATTTTGATAAAAAAATAAATTATATACATCAAAATTATTTCTCATTCTATTGTAGTTTTCATTTTACTTAAATATGATTGTTAATTAATAAAGAAACAAATTTATCTAAAATAACTTTGATATGTTATTGCATTATAAATGGAAATATTACTTTACAAAACTTTGGAAATTACGAATAGACAAAATCGACCAAATAATTTAACATAAATAAATTATCATTGTTTTGTTAATTATTATAAATTTTATAAGTTTCCTAAAATTAATAATAAGTTAATAAAAATATAAGATATACATCTAGAAATAAGTCAACATACAAATTCAAACATCTACTTATTTGGTAATTTGACTGTTATGTTTTATCGTGTGTAAGATATATTCAATTGTTGTATTTTTAATAAAAATATATAAAACTAACATTCGTATTGAAAAAAATACATAAGTAACTATCATAATTCGAACAAAATATCAAATCAGAAATACTCACATCAGAAAAAACTATGGAGGACAGACTCGGTTCAGAAATAAATATCTATAACTGCAAAGGAAGTAAGCAATTTTTTAAAAAAATATAACTGTAACATATTTATAGAAACAATGTCTAATTAAAGAAACAGACTTGTAATTCAAATTTCAAAAATTAACCTTAAAAAACAGTGGTCTATTTATAGGAAAAAATAAATTTTAAAAAGAAATTAAATGTTTCTTTAAAGCTAAATTGAACAAATGATAACTGAAAAATCAAAGAATATGAACTTCAAAACATTGATAATTTAATAAGAATAAAACACACTATATATATAAAAAAAATATGATAAACTAACCTCTGTTGCTTGACGAATGGTGGGATTCATATTGTTATAACGGATGTAAGGAATCACATGAAAAAATACAACAACCAAAATCATTAACTGCGATAAATGTGGAATAGATGATTAAGAAAAACCCGAAAACTTGATTTTATACATAACAAAAATCAACAAAAAACATCTGATGTAGATTTTGGTTTAAGAAAAAAATAAACATGTTCAATCTCTTAGATTAAAGATGTATACTACATAAACAACCGAGTAAAACAACATACCTTCAAGATTTATGGTCTGATCTACAAAATCAGAAAAAAAGAAGTTAATATAGTTAAAAAAATTAAACATGTTCAATCGCTTAGATTAAAGATGAATACTACATAAACAACAGAGTAAAACAACATACCTTCAAGATATATAGGCGGATCTACAAAAAATCAGGAAAAAAAGGTTAATAGAAGTAGAAAGATTAAACAAAATAAAAACATCATAAAATCTTTGAAAAATCTGAAATGACTATTAAATCCTGAGACTACTTTTCCAGCTTTGCTTTCAAATACAAACCTTCATTGTTCTCACAATCACCCATACGCGGTTTAGTGGAAGACTGAGAAGAACATAAATCCACATCATAAACGGCATCCAAATTACGCTTAAGTTCATTCTCCAGCATCTTCTACCCAACATTGTATTAAGATTCTGATAGTAGTTAAAAGATAAATGAAAGCGTATTAAGATTCTGATAGTAGTTAAAATATAAATGAAACCATATTTTAAAATGAACAACAAAATATAAATAAAAATTTAGTTGATAAAATTAGAAAAATTAAAATAATAAATTTTGCTCACTTTTCCTTAAATGTCAGTATCTGATCAAAATTGTCGTTAAATGAAAAGTCGTGTACCATCAAAATTTGTAGATATCCCTCATTTACCTGTTATTAAGTAACATAAATACACATCACATTTACTCGAAATATTGAAGCTTAAGATTGAGCCATTTTCAAATTAACATGAGATTGAACACTTACCTTGCATAACCCAACTTTGATCAAAACAAAACCTCAATTGCAAATAGAAAACTGTGACAATCAAAATAAGGATTTTTTTATTAGTACTCAACAAATGATCGTTAAATAATTAATTAAAAGTGTAATACCATATAAGAAAACAAATATTATATATATTTTGATAAAAAAAATAAATTATCTACATCAAAATTATTTGTCATTCTATTGTAGTTTCCATTTTACTTAAATATGATTGTTAATTAATAAAGAAATAAATTTATCTAAAATAACTTTGATATGTTATTGCATTATAAATGGAAATATTACTTTACAAAACTTTGGAAATTACGAATAGACAAAATCGACCAAATAATTTAACATAAATAAATTTTCATTGTATTGTTAATTATTATAAATATTTATAAGTTTCCTAAAATTAATAATAAGTTAATAAAAATATAAGATATACATCTAGAAATAAGTCAACATACAAATTCAAACATCAACTTATTTGGTAATTTGACTGTTATGTTTTATCGTGTGTAAGATATATATTCAATTGTTGTATTTTTTAATAAAAATATATAAAACTAACATTCGTATGAAAAAAATACATAAGTAACTATAATAATTCGAACAAAATATCAAATCAGAAATACTCACATCAAAAATACTCATATCAGAAAAAACTATGGAGAACAGACTCGGTTCAGAAATAAATATCTATAACTGCAAAGGAAGTAAGCAATTCTTAAAAAAAATATAACAGTAACATATTTATAGAAACAATGTCTAATTAAAGAAACAGACTTGTAATTCAAATTTCAAAAATTAAACTTAAAAAACAGTGGTCTATTTATAGGAAAAAAATAAATTTTTAAAAGAAATTAAATGTTTCTTTAAAGCTAAATTGAACAAATGATAACTGAAAAATCAAAGAATATGAACTTCAAAACATTGATAATTTAATTAGAATAAAACACACTATATATATCAAAAAAAATATGATAAACTAACCTCTGTTGCTTGACGAATGGTGGTATTCAGATTGTTATAACGGATGTAAGGATCACATGAAAATATACAACAACCAAAATCATTAACTGCGATAAATGTGGAATAGATGATTAAGAAAAACCCGGAAACTTGATTTTATACATAACAAAAATCAACAAAAAACATCTGACGTAGATTTCGGTTTAAGAAAAAAATAAACATGTTCAATCTCTTAGATTAAAGATGTATACTACATAAACAACCGAGTAAAACAACATACCTTCAAGATTTATGGTCTGATCTACAAAATCAGGAAAAAAAAAAGAGGTTAATATAGTTAAAAAAATTAAACATGTTCAATCGCTTAGATTAAAGATGAATACTACATAAACAACAGAGTAAAACGACATACCTTCAAGATATATAGGCGGATCTACAAAAAATCAGGAAAAAAAAGGTTAATAGAAGTAGAAAGAACAAAGATTGAACATACCTTTAAATACAAAGGAATAACATAAATTCAACATCAGATCTTCATTCGGAACATATAATAACGAAGATTTAAGTTCGATTTGGTGTACGGAATAACATAAAATCAACATCCGATCTTCATTCAGAACATATAATAACAAAGATTTAACTTCGATTTGGTGTATTTACCTTTGATCTTGATTCAATGTTGAAAATCCGGTGAGAAGATGACGATTCTAGAAGAAAGAGAAGAGAGAAAAGAGTAAAGTTGTGGTAGGTATGTATGATTGTTATGACAATTCACATAGGTTTTATATGATCCGAATATATTCCGAAAAAAAAAACCCGACCCAATACATAAAACGGATCCCGCCTCTTTTCTATAGAAATTGTGAATGTAGAAAGCAAAATGAGATTTCCCTCCCA
The DNA here is from genome assembly GCF_002127325.2 of Helianthus annuus. Taxonomy (NCBI): domain Eukaryota; kingdom Viridiplantae; phylum Streptophyta; class Magnoliopsida; order Asterales; family Asteraceae; genus Helianthus; species Helianthus annuus. The sequence goes on along the minus strand of NC_035434.2, from coordinate 166,105,471 downwards.
AACCAAATTGCCACATCAGCTTACATGGCCAAAGACAAATGCCACATAGCCCAAATCCATCTCATTTATATATATATATAGATATAGATAGGGAAAAGATATATCGAAAACCCACCTTAGTTAAGGAAACCCAGAAAACTTCATCTCCACCATTCATCTCATTTGATCAATGGTGGATATTAAAAAGATACAAAAGGTTAATTTTTCACACTTTTCAGACAAATGTTACAATGTGACAAAAAGAGTAAAATGTTACATTTTTCTCTCTTCTCTGTCATCTGACACAAAAAAAAGTGACAACTGCATTGTTATATAAAAATCTCGTTGTAAAAAAATGTAACATGTTTTTACATACATTACAAAATAAAAACTTTGTAAATTGTAAGTTCTAAAATCTATACATTTTATATAATCTAAAAAATTGTTGTCAAAACATGATAAAAATGTGTTACAGATGAGTTACAAAAAAAATGCGAACAACTAAAAAAATGTAACATATTCTCTCTCCTCTCTCCACTGTTACGAAAAGTGTATCACTGTCAGAAAATGTTGCAGATGTCAGTATAAATGTTGCAGCGAAAAAGTGTATCACGTGACAACATTATGTCCATCTATTAGGCTCAATAACTTAATAGTTTACACCCTTTGGTTTATGGGCGCTGACAAGTTTACACCATATTTTAAAACTTTTGAAATATTACACCCCGCGTATGTTAATTTGGCTCAATGTTGGACCCTGGGTCCTAACGCCGTTAAAGTCAACGTTGCATATGTAACACTCAATAACTTAGCAAGGCATATGGAGGGGTAGTAAGGTAAATCTATTTTTCATAACTTAGTAAGGACAATAAAAGACTCTAGTAAATAGAGCCGGATTCATTCTTACACCCCCATCGTTCCCACGTCATCAAGCTTGATTCTCCAGTGAAACCATTTGCCGTCGGCGTAACCTGCAAGTCCATCTCCTAACAAGTAACCACAATCAAGAACAGATGTCGATCCCAACACTGTTTCGCACACTATTACGATCCGTTCGTGGTAAATCACTTAGATCATATAAATAGTTTAGCTTATGTATGTGTTTTCGATTATTGTGTTTGTTAGTGTTTCAGTGTTAACATAATCAACAACAAATGCCGATCATTGGTCGATTGTGATAAATTAGGCTCAAATAAACTTAGGGTTTACTGTTTAAATTTGAATTATTTAGGGCATTTCATCGATCTTAACATAATATGATCATCGGGGTAAACATTATGAATTGGTTTAAACTGAACTCTAAACCGTGTTTTAAACAGAACTATGTTTAAGGTGAACATTGTGAACTAATCATTGTAAGCATGATGTGTTAAACAGAACATTGTGATCTTGATCCTTGTGAACATGATCATTGTGAACTGTAAATTGTTTATCAAGATCATTGTAAACCTTCTTTTGTAGTTGAATTTAGGGTCTCTGCTATCTTCCAAGGATGGTCATTCACTTGCTTATCACTCTATTTGATAACCCAATCCTTGACGTGCCACTGCTAGACGTGCAACTTGGACCAGGATGGCATTTGCATCAACACTAACATGATACGTCGCTATAATTAGTAACTTATTATATAATGTTTAGGAAAATTTAGGTGATCTTGATGTTAGGTAATTCATTTTTACCATGATCATATAGTTCATGTGTAATGAATGTTTTTAGTTATGGAACTTATGTATCTAACTTTTGTTTTGTTAATTTCAATGTTTCATTGATGAAATCCTACCTCGAATTGATAATTATGCATGAATTGCATGTTTGAGTTTTCCTGGTCAATGCATAAGGGTTGTTTGACTTTCCAAGGTTAAACATTTAAGACGGGAATGTTGGACAGCTTCGCAGGGTGTAAAACGTATGGGTGTTACAAAGAACAAGGTGTAATAAGAAAGGATATAACTGTCTTTTCATCAAAGGTGGTAAAACGTTTAGTTGTTAAAAAGTCAGGGCGTAAAATGAAAGGGTATAACTGTCATTTAACATCACAACTAACAAATTGGTGATGTCATTTAACAGCAGGGTCCAACATTGAGCCAAATTAACATACTTGTGGTGTAGTATGGCAAAAGTTTTTGAAATAGGATGTAAAGTTGCCGACGCCCATAAACCACATGGTGTAATATTGGAGTTTACTAAAAAAAATAATAACAATACAACTTGTGACATAACATGAAAACACATTCGCACCAAAATTTGATCATATTGTTTCTTGCATCACTTTTAAAGTTCATGTTTTGTATTATTAATAATAATAATTAATAATATAACCATTTGGTTTTAGCCTTTGACTGAGCTCGGATCTACTGTATTGCATTTTGCTTTTTTCTTTTTAGTTATGCTTGTATTAGGGAGTTGAACTATAAAATTATATAACACATTGTGTATTAAATTTACGTTTAATACATAACTAATAAACAGTTTCGAAACAGTCTCTCTATCCTTTAAGATAGAGATATGGTTAGACTACATCACAATCTTCCCCTGATCCTACCAATATAGAGTTGGTATAGGTGAGCTTTGCATATGATAGTCGTTGTTGCGAAACATAACATGGTTATTTAACCATTTGCCCACTCTCCTTTTTCTCTTCTTTATATCCAACAAGAATTACATACAAGTGTATTACACAGTTTTAATCGTGCCGTATTTAACATTAGCTATATATTAAAGACATGGTTTATTATTATGTTGTATATTATAATTAGTATTAGGTTGAGAGAACTTGAGGCTACGTACAACTGCCAAAGTTGCACTTGTATTGCCTTTAATTATTTGGACACAATAAAAGTAAAGAAAAGAATAAATAAAGTGAATATGTGAGCTCACACAACCCGTGCACAGTTGCACACTATACACAAACAACCCCTACTCAATACAAAAACTCCAAATATGTCGTTGTATTTGTTTTTATCTTTTGGATTTATATAAGTGATATACCAAATATGGAGATTATTTATTATATTGTTTATATATTAAAAACTAATTAATAGTTTACTGATATTCTGTCAAAATTATGGTTTGTGACTAAACTACTCAAAAATATAAAAAAAGTAAAAAAAAATTTAAATACTCGTGTATTCTAATTCTTCTATCAAAAAGTACAATCCGATGTGATGAGGAAAAAAAAAGAATGTTAATAAATTTGTAAATTTTAACATGATGACATGAAACACCCTTTATAAGGAAAAAAATAGTTTGGCATGTATTGTCAAAATTAAAAAAAAAAAAATAGTGACAGCCTAAAATTCAAATGAAATACTAAATAAACACGTGAGTTGATGACATCCACAACTGAAAATAAATCAACTAAAATCATTAAGTTTGAGGAAAAATTCATCGTTGCCGTCGTCATCATCATACTCCGTATATACCACCAATAGCAAAGCTAAGGTAGGGCATGAGAAGGGTAAGATGTGGATAATCTTACCTCTACCCCGTAGGAATAGAGAGGCTGCTTCCAGCGAGACCCTCGGCTCGGTTGTAGTTTTGCGTCAAGCCTTGGACATAAGGCACATAACACTCAGCAATTGGGACAAAAGCCGATTATCGCATGTACCCCCTTGTCTTTCGGATATCAACGCCACCACATGATGCATGATTAACCGCCCCTCGCTTTTTAACGTTATTTTCACGAAATTAGTAAAATAACGTTAAAATTAGTGCACTTTCACTTTTGCCCCCCAATGGCCCACACGTATACACATTATATGCACATACCGCAAGCGGGGCGTGTTTGAGGAAAAATTGATAAAAAGTCAAAATCAAGCCTCCAAATAAGGGAATTTGGGTTAAAAAGTCGAGCAAAGCGGCTATAAATCAAAAGTTATGTCCGTTATTATGAGCATTTATAGTCTTTTAGAGTTCGTTTTCTCTATCAAGTTGGTTCAAGTACGAGTCTAACAATACTTACATTAACTCAGTATCATATTTTACGATGACTCAACTTGTTTTTAAGCGGGATATAATTGTGTAATTCAGGTCTTAGTTTCTTGATGGCCCGGTTTTTCTTATAATTTCTATAGAAGTTTCGTCGTTAAAAAAAGGTAATGTTTATAAAAGAAAGTTAGAATATGTAGTTGAAATTAAAGTAGTATATATGCTAGAGGTAGTATAGGAAGAGAGTGGAAACGTGATTCCAGTCGAATGGTGACAATGTTACCTGTAAAATGTATTATTGTAATGGTGGACACAGTCTACACCACCCATAACATAACTAACTCATTAAGCCTCCCCACCCCAACTTCACACTTACTCCCTACTCTCTTCCCACCTTCCTTCTATCTAACATCATGATATATATTATATGATATGATATATGATATATATAAAGTGTAAAATACATTATGGCTTAACGTACATTACGTACGACAACATGCATGATTATAGGTATAACATGCGTGATTAATGTTTTCAACGTACGTGATTAATGTTTTTCACCATGCGTGATTTGGGTTTTTTAGTTTATAACGTGCGTGATTTTAAAATGAACGTGCGTAATTACTTATCGTACTGGTCGTACGTTAAGCCGTATTAACTGGCCTCTCTATATATATATATATGTTTAGTGTTTAATTGAAGAAAAAAATGTAATTTCAAATTTATTTTGTTTTATAGTAATTAATAAAATCAAAACTGAAATCACATAAAAGGTTTCACTTAAAATAATATATTGAATTTGGTTGTTATTTTGATATTGATAATTCATCTTAATTGGATATTATAGGTTACCTACTAAGATTATATTAGGTTAAATGAAACCCTTTTTCTTCTAAACATAAGTTTTCGATTGGTGGGTATTTAGAGTTTCACGTATAGCGCTCTCGTGCTTCAAAGCTTTGCTTAAAAAACATGGAAAACAAGTTCAACGATCAATTTAGCATCGAGAACTTGTAAAGAGTAGAGATAATGGTATCGGAGTTAGAGGTTTAATAGTGCTTATTAGCAATGGCCTAATAAAGGATATATGTGATTATGTGGGTATTTTTCTAACCTGAATTTTTATTAACAAAAAAAACTCGTCAACACACTAAAGAGATTTTAGGTTCATAAGCAACTTTAAGCTTACTAACACAATACATCTTGGGGGCATAAGTAACGTGGATCTATTAGAACTCCATAGTTAAACGATTTGTCCAAGAGAAGTTCAAAGATGAGTAAGTGTAACCTCTTACTAACACAATACATCTTGCGGGCGCCCCTCCCCGCCCCTCTTATCCTTCGGCCCTGCTCTTAGAAAGTCACAACCATGTAACAAAAAAATAATAATAAAAACATAAATCCATGTTCCAATAGACAAGCCACACAATATTATGTTCGTGGTAAGTGGAGGCACTACAAGTGCTACAACAACAATCCATGAAGATTTTCAGCGTTAGTCATGATAGACAAGACGCTACACAAACGCCACTTTTATATAAAAAAAAAAAAAATCTACAATTACATTAAAACATACAAAAACAGCTATGATTATCGAAGTATTTGTGTTAAGAAGATAGAAATTTGAACCGATTGTCATCTTTTATTCATGGGTGGAAAAGAAATACTTTAGTTTATAAATTAGTTACCCATGGCATTATAGCCTAGTGGTATCTTGGTGGTGGGATAAGGCTTATGACCATTAGGTCATGGGTTCGATTCCCACAAAGGGGGTTTTCCCAGATTTATTGGGTTTCCTCCTGAATTGGTGTATAGGCATTATTGTCTAGTGGAGATGGATATGATCGGGTGGTTCTGCTGGTGGCACGATGATACTCCAGTGGTCCGTCAGTGATCCAAATTTGCCGTTCAAAAAAAAAAAAAAAAAATTTATAAATTAGTTATGTACACCTAACCAACCAAAGTTGTTTAAACCTTTTACTATTAATAATAAACCTAATAATTAATTAATTATTATATTAAACTGTAAGCTTATTATATTATTACTATTTCTTTAAGGGATAAATTTAGCAAAAAGCAAAGAAGAATATTAGATGGAGGGAGAAGTACTTTCCTTTAAGGTGAAGACGATATGGAGTGAATGAGGGGCAGCATACCTTTAACGTGCATTTTTCTTGATCAACTATTAAAGCTTTAACTAATATGTTCATTCAAATCTCACTTCATTTTCATACATGTAATTACTTCAATACTCAATAGTTAACATATGAAAATTTATAGTCACACTAAATTGAATTTCATGCATTAATACCTGAAGTTTTTAAAAAATGTCGTGTTTTCTTTTTTGGACTTCTAAGATGTGATAAGAATTCAGAATCACTAATTAGTGGTTATCATTGGCACGACTAAAATTGTAATTCATCACAAGATAATTATAATTAGAGTAAACTGCAATTTTGGTCTCTGTGGTTTGGGCATTTTTGCCATTTTAGTTCAAATCTCAAACTATTTAAATCTGGGTCCATGTGGTTTTACTTTTATTGTCATTTTAGTCCAAAATCCAAAAACCCTCTATTTTGACTATTGAAAGCTGATTGTTTTGTCCTTTTGTTCAGGGGCATTTTGGTCATTTTAATTTTATTATAACATATTAACTAATTAAAATAATAAAACTAAATAATCCCCATATAAGCAGCAGATGTTCATCTTCCCCAACACCAAACCCTAACCTTCTCCAAACACTGGCATCTTCTCGAAACATAAGACAGATCCCACCCCTCTTCTTTCTCTTTACCTCAAAAACCCTACCACACACCACCAAACCGTATCCCTTCCCCCATCCCTCTCATCTTTCTCTGTCTCTCTAAGAAACGGCACAACGGGTTCGGTGGTGGTGGTGGTTGGTTTTGATGAATGGTGTTGAGGTGGTCGCAGCAAGATCGGTGGTGGTGAAGGGGAGACGATGGTATGGGTGTACGGTGGTGGAGGGGAGACGGTGGTGTAGGTGTAGAATGGCGTTACCACGGAAGGTGTTATTCCGGCCGGAATAGCTTCACTTCCTAAGCTACAAGTTATTTCACTCTCGAATAATAATCTCACCGGTTTAATTCCGGCGTCTATGTTTTGTAATGTTTCGGTTGATAAACCATCTATACAGAATGTTTAGTTAGGGTTTAATGCGTTTACGGATATTATTCCTCCTGTGTCTGGTAAATGCTTTAGTGTTTTGCAAGTTTTGGATCTTCAACAGAATCGGATTCATGGTGATTTTCCGTTGTGGTTGACTGATTTAGCTACATTAACGGCTTTAGATGTTTCTGGTAATCGTTTGTCTGGTGAAATTCCTGGTGAGATTGGGAGGTTGAAGCTTATGGAAGAGTTGAAGTTGGCGAATAATTTGTTATCCGGTTTGTTTCCTAGTGAAATTTAGGAATTGGTTAGCTTAAGAGTTTTGAATCTTGAAGGGAATTTGTTTTCTGGTGAGATTCCTAAGTTTTTAAGTGAGTTAACGGGGCTTAAGATGTTGTATTTGGGTGGGAATCGGTTTAACGGTAGTGTTCCTTCGAGTTTTAGCAATCTTACGCAGCTCGAAACGTTGAGTTTGAGAGGTAATAGTCTCAGAGGAACGTTGCCGGAAGATTTGATGTCAATGAACGTTGCCGGAAGATTTGATGTTAATGGAAGTGGTGGTGGTCATCTGCTGATGAGAGTTTATCTTTCAAAAAAAATCTGCAGATGAGAGAGGGGGGGGGGGATTGGGGCTGGTTTCATTTTTTTATTTTTAATTTAAAACAAAATCACATAAAAAAAAGACGTAAAAAGACGATTTTGCCCCTGAGAAAAAAGACAAAATATGAGGGTTTAATTTGGTGAATCTGGCCTGATTTCACTTTTGGACCAAAATGGCAACAAAAATGAAATCACAGGGACCCAGATACAAAAAGTTTGAGATTTGGACTAAAGTGGCAAAACTGACCAAACCACAGGGACCAAAATGGCAGTTTACTCATATAATTAAAATAGATATATTAACTCTAACTTTCATTTAAAGTAGTAGTTTACACACAAAAAAGAAAAACTTTAATTTTTCTTTGAAAATTTATACCAAATCTATAATTGAATTCTTTCTAACTTTATATGTTACATTTAAACATGTTAATTTTTTTAAATGACGTTTTTAAAATAAGAACATGTAGAAGAGAGTGTTTCGCATAATGATGCATCAAAATTTCAAGCTTTGATTTTTTTACATGAAAATAGTATGTCATAGTTCCTGTAAATTTTGTTGTAGAAGAGGGTATACTCCCCCTTCTTCTAAATTAAGGCTTCCACCTTTAGTTTTATAGTCATATCAAAGGAAATTGTTCAATCCTTAATTGTAGTAAATGTGAAAGTTAAATTGTATTAAGTGTTTTTAATACAAATCTAAATGGTTTAATGTGACACTCTAGGTTTTTCCGAACGAATACCTTGTAATATTTTGTGCATATATGATTATTATTAAATGAAAACGTGACTTTAGTGCATGATATGTGTTGTGTATGTGTATTATATATAAATACATAAGAGCCGAGACTACGACCCGAGACCACGACTCGCAACCACCCGGTTGCGAGTGGGCCACTCGGTCTCGAGTGGGCCTAGTGAACCGAAACCGGTTGGGCCGAGACCCCCTTAGCCTACTTGATGCTTGGTGTATAAATTCCAACCTTTTCCACACTTGTTTCATTTGGTTGCACAAACACACCCACACTTCTACTATTTCTCTCAACTAGAAACCCTCAACAACACACCCCAATCCCTTCCAATTTTTCGGTTCAAGCAAGGATCCCGGACAAGAAACTCGGTCAAGACTATCACTCGTACACCCCATCTTTTCGGTTCTCTTCTCTTTGTTTTTGGCTCCTTCTTTCATAACCGGTTAGTATTATCTTTTTGTGTATAAGATTTATGAATGTTTATAAACTAGAAAATGGTTAGTTAAAATTGTTATGCATGACTTTTGGTATGATTTGTGAAGATTGACTATATGTGAAAACCCTTGTGTACAAAGCTTGATAACATGTTTAAAATAACTAGAAATGGTAGTTAAGAGAGTTCATGGCCAACCAAACTATACTTCTTTATTTCTTGCAAAAATGATGATGAGTAAACATAAGATTTCGGCTATATAATGTATGTTTTCTTGTTTTGCATCATGATCTTGTCAAAAATATGTGATTTTCGGTTCATAAATGTGTGTTTATGTTGGCATGAAAACCCTAGAAAACTATGAACATAGGATGAACTTGTTTGAATATGGTTTGAAGGTTTTAAAAGTGGCAAAGTTTGATCTATTTTCATTGCTGGTCAGTTTAGGAAAAATGTTAGTGGAACCTTATTGGCTGTTTCCTAATCTGGGTCTGATTGCATAGTACATATTGGACTGTTAGATCTGCATCATCACGTGTACATGAAAAAGACAGCATTCCGACTCGCAACCGCACCGTTGCGACTCGCAACCAAGGCAAGACAACTCGAGACCACGTAGTTGCGACTCGCAACCATAACATGACAACTCGAAACCTCATGATTGCGACTCGAGACTACGACGGTTGCGACTCGCAACCACAGCATGATGACTCGAGACCACACGTGTCACACCCCAACCGATGGCGGAAACATCGAGATGAGACGTACAAACTGTTCAAAGACATCATAACACTAGTGGTGACAATAATTAAAGTTTATTTCATTGATATTCATAAGTTTCATACAATACATAGAAAAGTTCAAATACATAACATAGATTTGGAAATTTAAATAGTTGATGGGTTTCTAAGCCATCCTAGTCTTTTCTTGTTTTTTTCTTGGATCCTCAACCTGCAGTATGCATTTAAAATACAATCAACAAATAATTGCTGGCGAGTATACAGGTTTGATATAGCATAATAGAGTTAATAGTTTATCAAATCTAATCCATGTGAACAACTGATATTCAATTAACTGTCATACTCGTAACGATGAAATCCACATGTCCAAACCATAGTTACGCAATTAACATAGCCTAACCCTCGAAAGGGTGGTAATAGAGTTAATAGATTAAACCTAACAATACCCGTATATACGGGAGGGGCGTTACAACCTACAGCTCTAAAATTGGCGGATGTTACAGTCTCCCCTACTTTAGGAGATTTCGTCCTCGAAATCTAAGATTAACGTATTTCATAAAAATTTAGAACAATCCACATGCCATACTTAGTTAACAAGATTAACGTATCCCTGGCATGTGAATACACAGGTCAACCCATCGAGTATGTTAAGGTGTGGCTTCTTACGAAGTTAATGACAAGTTTATCACATAAAGTTTAACCCAAGGGACACGAATCCAGTATATCGTATTAGCATGCACGTGAAATAAATTCTAAAATTTTTGAAAAGGAACGTTCAATCATAAAATTTCATTGAGAACGAATAAAAGTTGGTAACTACCTCCGAGGTAAGAGAATCACCTCTAGCTCGTTGGTGAAGTTAGAAAGTGAGTGGAGCTAATCATCAAGGTTTGGGAATCACCCCTATCTTGATGATAAGTTTCCATTTTTTTTTTTTGGGAATATGAGTATTAACAAGCATCAAGATGTATCAAAGTATTCATATATAATGTATTATTTTGTGCATTGCATAAGAAAATGTTCATGTTTAAATGGATAGATTGTGCAATAAAAGTGTTTATCATTGTGTTTTTGATAAGGAAATGCATACTACACCCAAACGTGTAAAAAGAAAATGGGTCAAGTATACTCACCTTAGGTTGCGTTGCGTATTTTGGAAAAAGATAATAGAATCAGGGATTTTCCAAGAAGATCGTGCACAAGAGAATTACCCTATTAATTTGAGGATTTGATTAATTATTTGGGAATTTATAGAATAATTTAGATAATAAGACATAAATAATACAAAATTCCTAAAGTGTTGGAACAATAAAATAAATAGGAATTTAAATAGATAAATAATTATTTTGACAATCTAAAATAATTACCACAACATTAGTTAATAATCTTATAAACAAATAACTTATTTATAAAGTTTCTAGTTTATAAAACAAATAAATAAATCTGAAAATAAAATAAATAAAATTTCTAGATTTTTATTAAATAAACAATAGTTCTGATTTAAAGAATATAAATCCTGAAATTAATAAATATGATCAAATAATAATTAAATAGTAATTCAGAATTAATTTATAATTTAAACAACATTTAAAATAAATATTCTGAATTAATAAAAACAATATATCTGATTTTTATGATAATAATTCTGAAATACATAAATAATTCTGATTTATAGATTCTGAAAATAAATAAATAAATAAAATCTGATTTTATTAAATTTCAGAAATAAATTCCGAAATAAATAAATAAATAAAGTCTGATTTTATTAAATTTCAGAAATAAATCCTGAAATAAATAAATGAATAAAATCTTATTTTATTAAATTTCAGAAATAAATTCTGAAATAAATAAATAAACAAAATCTGATTTTATTAAATTTCAGAAATAAATTCTGAAATAAATAAATAAACAAAAACTGATTTTTAATAAATCTGATTTTATAAAACTGAAATAATAAAATAATCTGTTTAATAAAAATATTATATAAATGAATCTGATTTACTTAAAAAAAAATATTCTGATTATATATAAAACAGGAATAATATTTCAGATATTATTTCTAAAAACAGGAATAATAATAAAGCTAATAATAATAATAATAATAATAATAATAATATTACTAATAATAATAATAATATTACCATAATAATAATAATATAATAATAATAATATAGATATAACAGTTACATATAATCGCCGGAAAAACGAAAAGGGAAAACGAATCGGGAGATGTTTACCGGACGGTGGTGGTGCGGCAGCGACGAGGATGGCAGCGAGTTCCGGCGAAGAGAGGTTGCTCCGGCGACGAAGTTGGTTTCCGGCGAATAGCTTCGAGTCGGGTTCGGTTTTGTCTCGGAGTTCGGGTGAAAAGGAAAAACGAGATGGGTGAGGCTCGGGTTTTATAGACGAGTGGGTGATCGGTTACGAGATAATGGAAGGTCACAAGCCGGAAATAAACTGAAAGGTTGTAGATGATGAACAGACATGGCGGTTTCTTTGATTTGAATTAAATCACGCAATTAATGCGTGTTTATATAGAATTCAGGTCCAACCATCTCACAAGTTGTGCTGTAGATCAGTTGGTCACGCATGTGTGTTAGTGTATGGGGGAACTCGAGTTCGAGTCCTGGGTCACGCATACCTTGGGATTTAAATCCCCTTTTTTGATACAGTTAGTTTTAACTAACTGGGTTAGCCACTAACTGAGTTTTCTGACTCAGTTAGTGCTGCCCTTTAGTAAACTTAACCTGGTTAGTCTTATTTAACCGGTTTTCACCAATGGGGTTAGATTTGCTAACGGAATTGCTTAAAAATCAATAAAAATTTAGAAAATAATTATTTATTTAATTTAAATTATTATTTTTGATCATCTAAAATAATAATAAAATAATATAATAATCAAATTTAACCCAAATTTCAATATTTTTACCGAATTAGCGTATAAATTCCCAATTTTTGTACGGTTTAGGGTAATCTCTTGGCAACGATGAATTAAAGAGTCGAAATTAAGATGGAATTCCTCTGTTTTCACGTGTTTAACATAGTTTCAACGTGTTTAACATAGTTTCAACGTGTTTAACATAGTTTCATAGTTTCAATGATTCATAGTATTCAAACACAAAATATGGATAAAATCATGCAATTTCATTATGATTTCAAGTCTCGAGTACAATTTTGGAATTTGAATCAAGTACAACAAAGGTACAACTTACAAAAGTAGAAAGTACAAGTAGACTTTCCAAAAATGGAAAGTTTGAAAATACGAAATGTTACAGTCTCCCCTACTTTAGGAGATTTCGTCCTCGAAATCTAAGAGGAAGACTGTTGAAAAGATGGCATCCAAGGATTCCACGGAGAGAATAGATGAAACTTGATTGTGAATGGGAGTCATATCAAAGACATGGAATAATAGAGAATAGTGGAAGTATGGAAGTGAACGATTGACTCTAAGTGGATGCAAGTATAAGAATGGCATAAGTATTGGATATACAAAAGTTGCGTAGTAAGAATGGAGTTTCGTCTTGGATAATCGGACATAATGCGTTTGTAAGTTGTTTAAAGTTTGCATTAGGTCCAAAAAGGTGTGCAAAACACTGAATTTCTCATGGCACGTTTCACGAAAGTTTGGTAACGTGGTGAAAACACTTATATATAGGATGTACCAGCGGTGTATCCACCATGTTTTGACCATGTTACGTCCGTTTCGTTATTCGTGTCATGTTACGTTCCATGTCTTACCATACACAGTAGTACACTCTATGGTTCTCATGCGCTTATTACTATAATCCCGTGTGCACCCGCGATTATACCAATCGTCGCATGATCCGCATAGCTTGTACTAATTTGCGTATGAATCAAGGTATACATAAATTTTGAAAATAAGATTGTGTGCGTATAAAAATGTAACATGTAAGCATGTTCGCGTTCCAAATAGTATAAGACTAACGTAAACGAATCCTTCGGGTTTCGCCCGTGTACATGTGCGAATGTATAAATTTTGAGTAAAAAGCATGAGCATAGTATAAGCATAACGTGTATTAAAATGAGCATAAATGTGAGCACAATTTGAGCACAAACGAATGACGTGAGTATGGACAAAATTCGTATAAATGAGAGTACAACAAAAGTACGAGTATAACATAAATCGTATAAATGAGAGTATGAACACAAGTACGAGTGTGATTACGAGTATAAATATGAGTATAAACATAAGATGCATGAGTATGGTTGTAAATGTGAAAATTAAGTGTAAAACATGAATGTTTAAGTACGAATGGAATGTATGAGTATATATATATATATATATATATATATGAGTGTAAACGTGATCGTATAAGTACAAGTACAAGTATGTTGTTGCGACTATGAGTATAAATATGAGTACAAGTGTAAGCATACGAACGTATTGTGGGGAGTACGTGTGTAAATATGAGTCAAAGTATAGACACGAAACGTGTCGTGGTAGTTATGAGTATATAAATACGAGGATCATAACAGACGTGAGAATGTGTCTGAATGTAGATACAAGTATAAACATAGCGTTATAATCATATACACAATTTTATGTAAAAATTGAGAGTATAAAGGAAAACATCTTTTGATTACGCGAAAGGATACTTTGTAAAAGAATGGAAGTGCTATTATGGTTTTAAAAAAAAAGAATTTTCATAGCTGAAAATTTGTCGTCCTTATAAAGTTTCCTTGCCCACGCGTTTTGAATTTAATTAACGTATCAAGCGAGGTTTTGAAAAGTTCTTCGAATTAAAAAGTTTGCATCGTTTTAAGAAGTTTTTTTTTTTTTTTTTTTTTTATATTACTAACTTCGAAGTTTACAGATTCTGGTGAAAAGGTTTAACCTTAGGAAAAGGAATTTTGGTATATGAACCTGGTGATCGTGAAAGGTGTCCTTAATAAAATGTTTTTGTTGATCTTGAAAAGAGTTTTGATAACTGATCGGATAATATTTGTAATATTCTGTATGAAAAGTTGGTTTGATTCTCAATTGGAAATTTAGAATTCTTTAGTATAGTGATGCGAGATGAGTGCGTTTTAGTAATTACGTGGAATACGAAATTTTGTGGGCAATAGATTTATTAAACTGATTAGGGTGACAGTAGTATTTTGTGAAATTTTTGAAATCGAGGAATACGCGTTTTTGGTAACATTGAAAATTTTTGTGTATGCGAGCGATGTGAAAATAGATTATAGAATAGGAGATACGTCTAAATAACTGAAGCATTTTGAAATACATGATAAATGATTTAGGTATAAACATGATCGTGTTTACGCAATATAATCTATTAAAGAAAGTATTGGTAATGATCACCTAGGTAAGGGAATCACCCCAAATCCGTTTGTGAGGTCGTTGTAAGATGAGAAAAGAAGCGAAGTTAATCGTCAAGGTAAGGAAATCACTCCTATCTCGATGATATGTCTTCACTCGTTGTTACGAAAGTGTAATTAAAATTAAGTGAAATTATGCATGCTAATGATGTATAATCGTATGATGTATGCGCAAAAGTGAAATCCTAAAAATGATTCAAAATTGACAAGGAAGAGTTTCATCATAAAAGATCGAAGATAATAAAGTGTACATCTGATAAAAAGGAACTTGGATTTTCTGGGAGAGTGAGAGTACTGACGAGATGATGACATCTAGAAATTCAAAACAAGAAATGGATGAGACTTTTAATCATAATGTTTTTGTTTAGGAAAATTGATTTCATGTATGCATCACATAGCACATAGTTTCTCACATGAATCACCAAATAGTTTCACATAGTTTAACATAGTATTACACATAGAATGATGTTTCACATAGAATAATGAAAGCAATATAAATTTAGTTTGTTCACGAAAGAGAGTAGTTATTAATTGTTTTGGATTGCGATAATAACGTGCTTCGTGTTCCCAAATTTGAATTGAAGATAACGCTCAAATATAAATCACATGATAATTGAGATAGCATAAAAAGAGATTTTTTTTCAATAAATATGGAGTGTCACGGAACGTAACATAGACTATTCCAAAGTGAATCGAAGTCCTTTTCGAATTAAGGAAGCGTGCTTTGGCCTAATAGACAAACACTCTCATCGAGGAGCGACTAACGGTGTTTGTCCTTCCAGTTACTACACGTCCTTAATCGATTGAGAAAATCGAAACTTTGGCGAGATTGAAAATCGAGGAATGGGACTAGTTAACAAGATGCGAGTTTCACCTCTAACTTGATGACGTCGTACCCTAACGTGGTTGGTACTCATCCAAAGATGAGGGTCCACTAGATTATGAAATGGAAAACTCCCAACAAGGTTTGGATATCACTCCTAACTTGAGGGTAGGTTTCGTGCAAAAACCAGAGTATAGCTGAGTGAAAATCATCACCAAGTGTGGGAATCACCCCTATCTTGATGAATCATTTCGATTGTGTTGTAAGAGTGTCTTCAAAGCTTCCAAGTGTGTATTGTGTTAGCCTTAGGAAAGGCTTGTATATTAGAAGTCCAAAAGAATAGAGAGAAGCAAAGAAGAGAGAAAAGGATAATGTCTTTAACAGCAAGTAAATGAGAAAGCTCCTAAACTATAGACTAGGCAAGCAAGGCATTCCTAATTCCCTATAGTTATGGCTCTGATACCAATCTGGTATCAGAGTATTCCTACAAGAGACTAGGGAAAAGTATAGGAATTCTACCTAATTCCCTATAGTTATGGCTCTGATACCAATCTGTCACACCCCAACCGATGGCGGAAACATCGAGATGAGACGTACAAACTGTTCAAAGACATCATAACACTAGTGGTGACAATAATTAAAGTTTATTTCATTGATATTCATAAGTTTCATACAATACATAGAAAAGTTCAAATACATAACATAGATTTGGAAATTTAAATAGTTGATGGGTTTCTAAGCCATCCTAGTCTTTTCTTGTTTTTTTCTTGGATCCTCAACCTGCAGTATGCATTTAAAATACAATCAACAAATAATTGCTGGCGAGTATACAGGTTTGATATAGCATAATAGAGTTAATAGTTTATCAAATCTAATCCATGTGAACAACTGATATTCAATTAACTGTCATACTCGTAACGATGAAATCCACATGTCCAAACCATAGTTACGCAATTAACATAGCCTAACCCTCGAAAGGGTGGTAATAGAGTTAATAGATTAAACCTAACAATACCCGTATATACGGGAGGGGCGTTACAACCTACAGCTCTAAAATTGGCGGATGTTACAGTCTCCCCTACTTTAGGAGATTTCGTCCTCGAAATCTAAGATTAACGTATTTCATAAAAATTTAGAACAATCCACATGCCATACTTAGTTAACAAGATTAACGTATCCCTGGCATGTGAATACACAGGTCAACCCATCGAGTATGTTAAGGTGTGGCTTCTTACGAAGTTAATGACAAGTTTATCACATAAAGTTTAACCCAAGGGACACGAATCCAGTATATCGTATTAGCATGCACGTGAAATAAATTCTAAAATTTTTGAAAAGGAACGTTCAATCATAAAATTTCATTGAGAACGAATAAAAGTTGGTAACTACCTCCGAGGTAAGAGAATCACCTCTAGCTCGTTGGTGAAGTTAGAAAGTGAGTGGAGCTAATCATCAAGGTTTGGGAATCACCCCTATCTTGATGATAAGTTTCCATTTTTTTTTTTTGGGAATATGAGTATTAACAAGCATCAAGATGTATCAAAGTATTCATATATAATGTATTATTTTGTGCATTGCATAAGAAAATGTTCATGTTTAAATGGATAGATTGTGCAATAAAAGTGTTTATCATTGTGTTTTTGATAAGGAAATGCATACTACACCCAAACGTGTAAAAAGAAAATGGGTCAAGTATACTCACCTTAGGTTGCGTTGCGTATTTTGGAAAAAGATAATAGAATCAGGGATTTTCCAAGAAGATCGTGCACAAGAGAATTACCCTATTAATTTGAGGATTTGATTAATTATTTGGGAATTTATAGAATAATTTAGATAATAAGACATAAATAATACAAAATTCCTAAAGTGTTGGAACAATAAAATAAATAGGAATTTAAATAGATAAATAATTATTTTGACAATCTAAAATAATTACCACAACATTAGTTAATAATCTTATAAACAAATAACTTATTTATAAAGTTTCTAGTTTATAAAACAAATAAATAAATCTGAAAATAAAATAAATAAAATTTCTAGATTTTTATTAAATAAACAATAGTTCTGATTTAAAGAATATAAATCCTGAAATTAATAAATATGATCAAATAATAATTAAATAGTAATTCAGAATTAATTTATAATTTAAACAACATTTAAAATAAATATTCTGAATTAATAAAAACAATATATCTGATTTTTATGATAATAATTCTGAAATACATAAATAATTCTGATTTATAGATTCTGAAAATAAATAAATAAATAAAATCTGATTTTATTAAATTTCAGAAATAAATTCCGAAATAAATAAATAAATAAAGTCTGATTTTATTAAATTTCAGAAATAAATCCTGAAATAAATAAATGAATAAAATCTTATTTTATTAAATTTCAGAAATAAATTCTGAAATAAATAAATAAACAAAATCTGATTTTATTAAATTTCAGAAATAAATTCTGAAATAAATAAATAAACAAAAACTGATTTTTAATAAATCTGATTTTATAAAACTGAAATAATAAAATAATCTGTTTAATAAAAATATTATATAAATGAATCTGATTTACTTAAAAAAAAATATTCTGATTATATATAAAACAGGAATAATATTTCAGATATTATTTCTAAAAACAGGAATAATAATAAAGCTAATAATAATAATAATAATAATAATAATATTACTAATAATAATAATAATATTACCATAATAATAATAATATAATAATAATAATATAGATATAACAGTTACATATAATCGCCGGAAAAACGAAAAGGGAAAACGAATCGGGAGATGTTTACCGGACGGTGGTGGTGCGGCAGCGACGAGGATGGCAGCGAGTTCCGGCGAAGAGAGGTTGCTCCGGCGACGAAGTTGGTTTCCGGCGAATAGCTTCGAGTCGGGTTCGGTTTTGTCTCGGAGTTCGGGTGAAAAGGAAAAACGAGATGGGTGAGGCTCGGGTTTTATAGACGAGTGGGTGATCGGTTACGAGATAATGGAAGGTCACAAGCCGGAAATAAACTGAAAGGTTGTAGATGATGAACAGACATGGCGGTTTCTTTGATTTGAATTAAATCACGCAATTAATGCGTGTTTATATAGAATTCAGGTCCAACCATCTCACAAGTTGTGCTGTAGATCAGTTGGTCACGCATGTGTGTTAGTGTATGGGGGAACTCGAGTTCGAGTCCTGGGTCACGCATACCTTGGGATTTAAATCCCCTTTTTTGATACAGTTAGTTTTAACTAACTGGGTTAGCCACTAACTGAGTTTTCTGACTCAGTTAGTGCTGCCCTTTAGTAAACTTAACCTGGTTAGTCTTATTTAACCGGTTTTCACCAATGGGGTTAGATTTGCTAACGGAATTGCTTAAAAATCAATAAAAATTTAGAAAATAATTATTTATTTAATTTAAATTATTATTTTTGATCATCTAAAATAATAATAAAATAATATAATAATCAAATTTAACCCAAATTTCAATATTTTTACCGAATTAGCGTATAAATTCCCAATTTTTGTACGGTTTAGGGTAATCTCTTGGCAACGATGAATTAAAGAGTCGAAATTAAGATGGAATTCCTCTGTTTTCACGTGTTTAACATAGTTTCAACGTGTTTAACATAGTTTCAACGTGTTTAACATAGTTTCATAGTTTCAATGATTCATAGTATTCAAACACAAAATATGGATAAAATCATGCAATTTCATTATGATTTCAAGTCTCGAGTACAATTTTGGAATTTGAATCAAGTACAACAAAGGTACAACTTACAAAAGTAGAAAGTACAAGTAGACTTTCCAAAAATGGAAAGTTTGAAAATACGAAATGTTACAACACGGTTGCGACTCGCAACCATAACGTGACAAGCCGAGATCTCCTGGTTACGACTCGAGACCATCTGGTTGCGAGTGGGCTGCTCACTTTGGTTATTGGGCCATTATGTGTATCATGGGCTATCTGTTAAATGGACTATGTGTCACTGTGTTCTGTTTGAATGTGTGAATGTTAGAACCGGCCCAATAACCCCATGACGGTTTGTATTGTTTTGCATGTTACGTGCCAGTTATGTGTATAGTTTTTACGTGATTGCTTGTGCACCAAACCTGACCTATACCGGTAACCATGTTAGGACGTGGTGACCAACGTGATTGACAAGTAACCTAAACCTACCGAGCAACCCAAGGTGAGTTCACAACTTAAAAGCATGCGTCCCGGTGGTTTGGGACACGAGACTAAAACAATCCTATCCCCTGGTAAAAGGGGATACCCTTTACATACCTTCCCTAGTTATTGGGAACAAAACTTACTTTTCCTTCCCTGGTATTGGGAAACCTTTTGGTTAATTACTGTTTATACGGATTTCAACTAACGGCACTAAACGCAACTCTATCACTCAAGTCCCTACTACATAATACCGATTAGTCGCCATGGCCAGGCGAACGGGTTATTAGTTGATAGCGCTATTTAGGTGTTTACCAGCCTCACACCGTGCCCTGGTTTGGGATCGGTCGTGAACTAATAGACTCAGGCATCCGTCAATGATGATAGAACATTGACATCGGGGCATCCTGCGGATACGCAACGGTTACCTAGTGTTCGGTATTGGAAAAACAGTTTAGTCGCTAACTTTTGGGGTAGCTCCCCAGGGCATGTATAAACGGGTAAATTAACCGGTGAAACAAGTTTTTGGTAATTAAAACTGGACAACTAGTGAACTCACTCAGCATTATTGTTGACCCCTTACTGCATGCTTTACAGGTAACCAAGGATTCAGGAGCTGCTGCTTGGGGATGTGTAGTGTTCGTCAAACCCGTGTGTTGGGATAACTGTTTTGAACAATGAACTGTCTTTAAAACTATTTTGGTTTATGCTTCCGCTGTTTTGTTAAACTAATTACCGAATCTAAACTCTAATGTTGCCAATTACTCCGGATATTAAATATTTCTACTATTAATTAAATGCTCAGTATAATTGGTGGCTGGATCCTGGTCAGTCACGCCCTCGAAGCGGGTGTTATCCGCAGGTGGATTTTGGGGGTGTGACAGATTGGTATCAGAGCCATTGGTTATAGTGAACTTGGTTTTAAAAAGGGGAAAATCTTTTTGGAGAAAACCAGACTATAACCCGTGACTCGTGACGACACTACACTCCAAGTACAAGGCTCAACACTTTTGACCTCATAGCTCGGACCAGTGTTTACTTGTTTGCTTACTTTATGTTTCCTGTTTCGCTATACGTACTAGTATGCCTAACTAGTGAACGCCCACATACGATATTGCATGTGATTGCACGTTAGCACACCAATATGAATTCATGTACACTTTCTCGTATCATGTGACTGATAGGGTGGTAATTCCCTAAACCTCCATGACTTACACTACTTGATGCACTTTGAAATCTACCCGAGTGTGGGGAACCATTTGACATGAGTTAAGAGGAGCTGAGAGGAACATGCAAATCACAATATTATTGTGGGTGCACACATAATAATATAGTGGGGTGGATGTGAGTCCCAGTGAGGCTTAACAAGTGAAAAAGGGGTTCCGTTTCGTTATTTGTATGATGAGAAACACAACAGTCCATAGGAGCCGTAGCAGTGATTGTCTCCTACTCGAACACGATCTTTTCACTTCTCACTGCACCCCTTTCGAACCTCGATGCTATCGAGTATTGCCTGAACACCCATATGAACGCCTAGCGAACTGTGTAGAACATTAGGTGCTTGTACGAACATCCCCGGGATGGATGTTGAAACGACAATGATTGGTCTATATCCTTCTCACCTTTCTTCGCTTGCTGGAACTTAACGTGTTGACGTCTTAAATCCCGAAGTGCGATCACTTCTGCAACACTATCTCAACATACCGTGTATTACTCAATCAAGAGGGTAGACGTAGTACCTTACTGGCTTCAGCATTTGAACGACCCTAGTCACCGACAACGAGCATCAGCGAATTGACTCCAGTCGAACCCTTAACCCTAGTCAGCGGCTCATAGGAGCCAGCTCTTACGAATCAGTCGGGCCATAAGCGATGACAATTGACAATGGTGCGGAAATGCGTAACGGCCAGCTCAATAAGTACACCTTGGGACGCGGCACGGAAACGCGACAAGATGGACTTGTCAGTGAAGGATCGTAGCGCACCATTTCAAGCAACGACATCAGAAACAACAGTCGCGACAACATCAAGGTCAACAACCAGGGGGAATGATGATAGTAATGGGAATCCTCGCAACCGTAACAACAACATTGGAAATGATGCTCGTGGAAGGGCATTTAGGATTGGCGCAGGCGACGCCAGGCGTAGTAGCAACATGGTAGCTTGTATGGGTAGTTGTTTGCTTCACCTCTATTCTGCTTGACCCTGATACTTCTTGAAACCGAACCAGATGTGGAATCGACTGATGGCAAGTCGAATAGAATCTCAAAAGTTCGTTAGGATGTAAACACGACCTTGTGGGACGAGTGTCCGATGTCGACCTTCCTTCTACCACCCTCGATGGTTACAATGCAGTAGTTAGTGTGAATTGGTTACCCAGGAATCACGCGAATATACCCAGTGAGGAGAAAACTTTGTGTGGAGAATCGGCATTTGTTCTAAAGCATCAGAGTAGTTCTATAGTTAGCGCCATTTCAGCTGTGAAGGCCAGAAGTGTCTACAAAGGGATTACTCCGCTGTGTTAGCAACCGCTACGGATGTTAAGGCTAAGGAAAAGTGGATCGAGGATCCACCAGTTGTTCGTTGTTTCTCTCGGCGTGCTATCTGAGGAACATTCAGTTCTTCTTCCGAAAATTCGTTAGGCGGAATCTCAGTTTGATCTCACGTCTGAGGCAGCCCTGATTACTTGTACTTTTACCATTTTGCGCCAGGAAGGTCGCAAGATCTATCAAAGCAACTATAAGAACCGTTGGACAGGAGTTTTGTAGGGTCTATTTCTTCGCTTTGGGGGAGCCCCACTTATCCTAGGGAAGATGGACCTTTTCGTGTGTATACTGACTATTAAGAACTCATCAAGGTGACAGCCCATAACCGTCCGTCTCGATCCTGTATTGACAACCTGTTGACCAGTTACATGGGTCATGCTCCTATGTGAAGATTGAGTGGCGCACGAACTAACATCAGATGGAAGTCCAAAGGGAGGATGTTCCTAAAACGGCATAGTGAACGCAATAAGGCCATTTCCAGGGGACACCGGATGAATTATTCCATGACCTTTTTGGGTGAACAACCCACCAGCTGCTTTATGGATCACACTGCAACTGTGTTTATCTAGTACGTTTTGAATCACTTCTAAGAGAAAGGGGCACCTTGAACAACACTTGTATTCCATTGTAGAGCTTCTAGGGGAGGAGCGTCTACGTGCGAAGTCTACCTAAGTATGACTTCAGGATTCGGGAAGTACACATTTTCTTTTTATCAAACAACGAAGTGGGAATACACATGGATCTCGCTAAGATCCATTTTTGTTAGGAACTGATCAACATCGAAGATCCCTTCGAGGATACAGGAGTTTCTTGGTCCCACTAGATACTATCGCAGCTTGATCACAAGATTTTCGAAGGTCGCACAGCTTAAGTCTCGTTGGCACAGCAGGGTGTTGTGTTCGTGAAAGACCAAAACAGGAGGACGTCTCTTCAGCTTTCGAATCCCAACTTTGTAATGCACTGGGCATCATCTTCACCCTAGGGTACGGGTGATCTAGCGGTATACCATGACGCTTCGAATCAGGATCCCAGTTACACACGGATACAACGCGAGAAGGTTATTGCTTACGCCTCTCGACAACTTAGGACGCACGAAAGGAACTACACAACGCTTGATTTGGAACTGGGAGCAGTGATCTTCGCACTTAAGTTATGACGGCATTACCTATACGGAACCAAGTGCGCCATCTACACCGACCGCAGAAGTTTAGAACACATATTCAAGCAGAAGGAACTGAATATGCGACAGCGACGATGGGTCGGACTGCTGAATGAGTACGAGTGCTCTATCAGGTATCACCCGGGCAAGGCCAATGTAGTGGCAGACGCCCTCAGTCGGAAGGACACTACGCCTAAGCGCGTAAGAGCTTTACAACTCACGATCCATTCTAGTCTACCTTCGCAAATACGAGCTGCTCAGATAGAAGCACTGAAACCAGAGAACGTTAGAGCTGAAGCCCTACGCGGGTCAAGGCAACGCTTAGAACAGAAGGAAGACGGTGCTTATTATGTAACAGGACGCATTTGGGTCCCACTCTATGGCGACTTACGAGAACTTGCGATGGATGAAGCGCACAAATCTCGCTACTCAGTACACCCTGGTTCGGACAAGATGTACCACGATATTAAGACTACGTATTGGTGGCCTAGCATGAAGGCCCACATAGCAACTTACGTCAGCAAGTGTTTGACTTGTGCGCGAGTCAAGACGGAATATCAGAAACCCTCAGGCCTACTCCAACAACCAGAGATACCACAATGGAAATGGGAGCAAATTTCCATGGATTTCGTCACTGGCCTACCTAGATCACAGCGCGGAAACGATACTATCTGGGTGATCGTGGATCGACTCACGAAATCCGCACACTTCTTGGCAATCAAAGACAACAGATAAATTCTCCACTCTGGCGAAGATATACCTCAAGGAAGTTGTTTCGAGGCACGGGGTGCCCACCTCAATCATCCCTGATCGAGATGCACGTTTTACTTCGGAACTGTGGCAAGCAATGCACAAGTCTTTTGGCTCACGTTTAGATATGAGCACAGCGTATCACCCACAGACGGACGGGCAGTCCGAACGCACTATTCAAACATTAGAAGACATGCTTCGCGCTTGTGTAAACGACTTTGGCAACAGCTGGGAAAGGCATCTGCCACTCGTGGAATTCTCGTATAACAACAGCTACCACACCAGCATTAAAGCTGCTCCGTTTGAGGCATTGTACGGACGTAAATGCCGGTCACCTCTTTGTTGGGCAGAGGTGGGGGATAGTCAAATCACTGGTCCAGAACATGTGGTAGACACTACTGAGCGGATTGCTCAAATACGACAACGCATGGCGGCCGCTCGTGACCGTCAGAAGGCTTACGCCGATAAGGGCAGGAAACCACTTGAGCTCCAGGTTGGGGAGCGGGTATTACTCAAAGTTTCACCCTGGAAGGGTGTGGTTCGTTTTGGTAAACGCGGCAAACTCAACCCACGATACGTTGGACCTTTCGAAATCCTTGAGAAAATAGGCAAGGTGGCCTACAGACTGAACTTACCAGCAGAACTCGGTGCAGTTCACAACGTTTTCCATGTGTCGAATCTGAAGAAGTGTCTGTCAGATGAGACGCACGTAGTTCCTCTGAAGGAACTCACGATCGACGAACAGTTGAAATTCGTCGAAGAACCAGTCGAAATCACGGACCGGGATGTTAAGGTCCTCAAGAGCACCAGAATACCCCTTGTGCGAGTTCGTTGGAACTCACGGCGCGGCCCAGAGTTTACCTGGGAGCGGGAGGACCTGATGAAGTCCAAGTATCCCCAGTTATTCCCAAACGAAAACCCCAGCACTGAAGCTACAACCGAATTTCGGGACGAAATTCCAAACTAACGGGGGGATGATGTGACACCCCGTTAAAACACGCTAGCTTGGCAGTGGCTGCTTCAACTTTCGGGACGAAAGTTCTTAAAACTTGGGGATAATGTGACACTCTAGGTTTTTCCGAACGAACACCTTGTAATATTTTGTGCATATATGATTATTATTAAATGAAAACGTGACTTTAGTGCATGATATGTGTTGTGTATGTGTATTATATATAAATACATAAGAGCCGAGACTACGACCCGAGACCACGACTCGCAACCACCCGGTTGCGAGTGGGCCACTCGGTCTCGAGTGGGCCTAGTGAACCGAAACCGGTTGGGCCGAGACCCCCTTAGCCTACTTGATGCTTGGTGTATAAATTCCAACCTTTTCCACACTTGTTTCATTTGGTTGCACAAACACACCCACACTTCTACTATTTCTCTCAACTAGAAACCCTCAACAACACACCCCAATCCCTTCCAATTTTTCGGTTCAAGCAAGGATCCCGGACAAGAAACTCGGTCAAGACTATCACTCGTACACCCCATCTTTTCGGTTCTCTTCTCTTTGTTTTTGGCTCCTTCTTTCATAACCGGTTAGTATTATCTTTTTGTGTATAAGATTTATGAATGTTTATAAACTAGAAAATGGTTAGTTAAAATTGTTATGCATGACTTTTGGTATGATTTGTGAAGATTGACTATATGTGAAAACCCTTGTGTACAAAGCTTGATAACATGTTTAAAATAACTAGAAATGGTAGTTAAGAGAGTTCATGGCCAACCAAACTATACTTCTTTATTTCTTGCAAAAATGATGATGAGTAAACATAAGATTTCGGCTATATAATGTATGTTTTCTTGTTTTGCATCATGATCTTGTCAAAAATATGTGATTTTCGGTTCATAAATGTGTGTTTATGTTGGCATGAAAACCCTAGAAAACTATGAACATAGGATGAACTTGTTTGAATATGGTTTGAAGGTTTTAAAAGTGGCAAAGTTTGATCTATTTTCATTGCTGGTCAGTTTAGGAAAAATGTTAGTGGAACCTTATTGGCTGTTTCCTAATCTGGGTCTGATTGCATAGTACATATTGGACTGTTAGATCTGCATCATCACGTGTACATGAAAAAGACAGCATTCCGACTCGCAACCGCACCGTTGCGACTCGCAACCAAGGCAAGACAACTCGAGACCACGTAGTTGCGACTCGCAACCATAACATGACAACTCGAAACCTCATGATTGCGACTCGAGACTACGACGGTTGCGACTCGCAACCACAGCATGATGACTCGAGACCACACGGTTGCGACTCGCAACCATAACGTGACAAGCCGAGATCTCCTGGTTACGACTCGAGACCATCTGGTTGCGAGTGGGCTGCTCACTTTGGTTATTGGGCCATTATGTGTATCATGGGCTATCTGTTAAATGGACTATGTGTCACTGTGTTCTGTTTGAATGTGTGAATGTTAGAACCGGCCCAATAACCCCATGACGGTTTGTATTGTTTTGCATGTTACGTGCCAGTTATGTGTATAGTTTTTACGTGATTGCTTGTGCACCAAACCTGACCTATACCGGTAACCATGTTAGGACGTGGTGACCAACGTGATTGACAAGTAACCTAAACCTACCGAGCAACCCAAGGTGAGTTCACAACTTAAAAGCATGCGTCCCGGTGGTTTGGGACACGAGACTAAAACAATCCTATCCCCTGGTAAAAGGGGATACCCTTTACATACCTTCCCTAGTTATTGGGAACAAAACTTACTTTTCCTTCCCTGGTATTGGGAAACCTTTTGGTTAATTACTGTTTATACGGATTTCAACTAACGGCACTAAACGCAACTCTATCACTCAAGTCCCTACTACATAATACCGATTAGTCGCCATGGCCAGGCGAACGGGTTATTAGTTGATAGCGCTATTTAGGTGTTTACCAGCCTCACACCGTGCCCTGGTTTGGGATCGGTCGTGAACTAATAGACTCAGGCATCCGTCAATGATGATAGAACATTGACATCGGGGCATCCTGCGGATACGCAACGGTTACCTAGTGTTCGGTATTGGAAAAACAGTTTAGTCGCTAACTTTTGGGGTAGCTCCCCAGGGCATGTATAAACGGGTAAATTAACCGGTGAAACAAGTTTTTGGTAATTAAAACTGGACAACTAGTGAACTCACTCAGCATTATTGTTGACCCCTTACTGCATGCTTTACAGGTAACCAAGGATTCAGGAGCTGCTGCTTGGGGATGTGTAGTGTTCGTCAAACCCGTGTGTTGGGATAACTGTTTTGAACAATGAACTGTCTTTAAAACTATTTTGGTTTATGCTTCCGCTGTTTTGTTAAACTAATTACCGAATCTAAACTCTAATGTTGCCAATTACTCCGGATATTAAATATTTCTACTATTAATTAAATGCTCAGTATAATTGGTGGCTGGATCCTGGTCAGTCACGCCCTCGAAGCGGGTGTTATCCGCAGGTGGATTTTGGGGGTGTGACATTTAATAAGTGACAAAATGACTAAAACAATTGATATTAATGGTAAATATGTTGTACGTGATATATACTTGTTTAATAAGTGTTTTTAATACAAATCTAAATGGTTGAAAGGTATTTTTACACTACAAAGATAAATTTAAGGGGTACTCCGCGCTACCCCTGCTTGTACACCACCTCCGGCCTTAACGGTGGTGATGTGGTTTAAGCGGTGGCAGAGGATTCGAAAAATGCTAGGGTAACGACTTGGAGTAATCTTGATACTTGGGCTTCAGCTTGAGTGACATCAACGTGAATGGAGAAACACCGTTGTATGGTTCCATCGATGGTAGTGATGTGGTTTTAGCGATGGTAGTAGTTTCGAACAACGCTAGGGTTCTGGCTTGGAACAATCGTGATGCTTTTGGGCTTAAGCTAGAGTGACATCAACGTTAGGGTCTCAAATATACCATGTGTAGTGGAAAGGTGAAGTGGGCGTGAAGTTGCCCCATAACGCCTCATAATGCCTCATACACCGCCCCCAGGGGAGTGATCTTCATTTTCTTTTGTGTCTCAATTAAATGGTCCAATAGAATTGTTTGATTTTGTTTTTTGTTTTATTTTTCTAAAAATTACTAATAATTGGGTAATCATTGCAATGGCATTAGACCGTGGGGCGGGGGTTTGGGGCGGGGCCCGACACGTGGCTTGGGTGGGCTTCGCTGGGCTGACCCACATTGAAGACGGTATGGTGGGGCGGGGGTTTGGGGCGTGACCAGCCCAAACCTCCATATTTATATTTTTTATAAACAAATTTAAATTTTTTAATAATGTTTTTTAAATAAAGGAAATTACGTAAAAAAATTCTTAGTGCTTGGAATACTTTTTCTTTATCTATTCTCTCGTCTCCAACATTAGTTCCAACTCTTCACCTGATCGGTGATCGATGCACTGGGCTAGAAATTTCATATCATCTCGTCTTTTTTCAGGGCATCCCTAGCTTGTTTGCTCTTCCGAATTTCGGTCCTTTGTTGTTGGAATACGTTAAACGTATCTAACTTGCATGCAATGTCTTCCAACCGATCGCTGTATACTCCCCTACGCAAGCCCGAACTCCCAACTGAAGGCGATGGCGTACCCGATCTTGATTTTTGACCGCGCCTTTTTGCGGCATCTCTTCCGTATTCTGGCCGATTTGGCGAGTCATCCACATCGTCCTCCAACTCTTAATCTCGTGCATCCGATTGGGCTTGGGACGAGGGTGTCCTTGACCTTTGGAAGACGTGTTAGTTTCGCTTCCAATGGGGATATTGGCTCACTTGGGATGGAACTTACAAATTTCCCAACAATGCATGAAACGGAAGTCGCTCCCCACATCCGTTTTGTATGTAACCAATGCATTAGTAACAAAGTCGGCTTCGGTTTCACCACTTTTTGTGTTTTGTTTTGCCTTATGTAAATAACCACTAAATTTGGTTAGTTGTCCTCTTATCTCGGTCGACTTCGAGGATAAGCTATCATTTTCGCGATAAATCTCACTTTCCATTCTTCCGTGGAATGCTTTACTAATCGCGTCCCACAAATGGTTTCTATGTTGAGAATTTCCTATTTTAATAAAAACAACAGTTAATATATTACAAAGTTATATAAAAAAAACATAAATATTAAAATAAGGGCTACAAAATTTTTAAAAATACCTAATGTTGGATGTAGAGATTTCTAAACCCAAGCCCTCGCCAATGCAACTTCTTCTTTAAGGACCCATCTTTGTTGTTTGCGTTTGGCGCTTTTAAGTCTTTTCTCGGCCTCGGTTTTTTTTCTTGTGACTTCTCTTCTTGATGGGTTTGGATGCGGAGGGACCATCGATGGGGGGTTGAGTTTCGGGGACGGTTTCGGTTTGGGAAAGGTTGATTGACGTTTGTGAAAGGTTGATGGGCGTTTGTGGAATCGGGCTAGGTATAGAATCGTCGGTGTGAGGTAAGTTAGTATATAAACGATTCGAGATAAATGATGCGTAACCAGCCATATCCGGCATAGTGGAGTGTATTAAAAAGGGAGCAACTGGACGATTGGGTGGTGGGCTAGGTGTTTCTTGAAATGCCTACGGATTGTTCGGGTCAAAACCACGATTATGAGGATTCATTTTTCGTATTGTGGTTAGATGAGAATTTTTTTTAAAAATAAGATAGAGATGATTATAGAAGAGGTGGAGTAGTTGTGGTAAAATTTATAGAAGTGTGAATATTTATAGTGAAAAAATATTTTTTTAAACACATAGCCGTTGGCCAATGGCTAGCCCAAACGGCTACTTTTCTTGGCCAATGAGATCCCGCCATGTCAACTTGATAGCCCCGCCCAACGCCTGGGCTGAAATCCCCGCCCAAGGGGCCACGCCGAAACCCAAACCCACCCGGGGTGGTGACTTGGGCGTTTGTACCCAACCCACGCCCCAACCCCGCCCCATACCCCATAGTCTTATACCACTACATTCATTTTTAACTTCACATTCATAATGCCCCGAGTACCACATGTCACATATCGTTTCATGCCTAAGGGTCTGTTTGGTATGGGGTAATGGAATGGAAGAGAGAATGGAATGGACCAGGTAATGGAATGGACAACGGAATGAAATAGATCATTCCATTCCATTGTGATGTTTGGTTACTCATATGTGAATAGAATAAATCATTACTTTGTACAATTTAATAAGCAAAAAAGATGAAGTAACGAAACACAATTGTATTAAAACCGACAAAAATATTTTTTTTCCGAACAGTAAAAATATAATTGCCTCAATAATAATAATAATAATAATAATATATTAATGGTAAAAAATTAATAATGAATTTTTTGATATATATTAATATTAGTATGAATAATAATAATAATAATAATAATAATAATAATAATAATATATTTCTTTTCATTCCTTGAAGGAATGGAAAAAAAACACCCTCATACCAATGAATGGAAATTGTTATATTTGGAAGGAGTTACATTCCTTTGGAATGCACCATTCCATTACCATATGATAACCAAACATGTTTCTTTTCATTCCATCAGAATGATCAAATTCCATTCCACCTTCTATTCCTTCATACCAAACGCTACCTAAGAAATGGGCATTATGATAATGCCCGTTACGCGAATATAACCACAAGGTTAGAGAATCATGATGTAATTTCAACCATATTCGACATCGAGTTGTGGTCAACATGGAACAAAAGAGATGTTGACTATGATCAAGACTAATACGGTTCTAAATATTTTGGACCTTTTTTTTTATTTTTATTTGTGCCGTGGTACATGTCTATATATTTTTTATTGGTCTTATACTGCGGTGTGGCTCTATATATAGTAAAGTTCATTTTCAACCCACAAAACTAAAAAATATAAAATAGCTATCCTCACACATGACCAAATAATTGTAATTCATAAATGAAAATATAAATTATTTAATATAAGAAATTATGAAACATAACTAGCCCTGGTTTATCAAAAACTTGATGGTATTTTTTTTTTCTCAAAACCTACTTTAATTAGCCTTTTTAATGCTTTTAGAAAACTTCTTTCTTTCAATAAAAGTCTAACTTCTCACGCTTAAAAAACTTTTTAATATGAGTTAGTTTGGAAAAGAAACTAATTAAGCTACTCACCAAACATACCCTAAGAGACAGTAGAGTGAGTGATAAAGAAACTGTATATTTTGAAAAAAAAAAAAAAAACAGTATGCATATGTTTTGTGAAAAAGGTATTATTTCAAAATACACTTTTGGCTTTTTCCAAGGGTGTAAATGAGTTGGATTAAATTTATGGTCGCCTAAGCTCGATCTCATTTTATATAAAATTAGACAATTTGAGCTTGGCTTATTTCGAACTCTATATAAAAACGTTGAACTTTATATATAGTTAATATGTTAACAAAAAGTGCAAAAAAGTCATTGTACTTAAATAAATGATAAAGTCGTTTATGTCCGTCTATTTATTCAAACCAGTATACAGAGTTCGTGCTGTAAGTCATTTATTAAATAAACTTTGGTTAGGATTGGTCTGTTTTTATTTAAACTCGACTCAAAATAAACAAATTAACGATTCGATTTCGTGTAACTTAAGACGAATCGAATCACTTAAATGGTTAAACCTATTCTTATAAAGAATTCCAAAAGGGTAAATCAACATGTTTGTTAGCAAAATAGAAAATTAAAAAAAAAAGTAAAAAAGAGGGGGGAGATTGGATGAATAGCACGCGAAGAACATTAAAAAGCGCGTGAACTCACGCGCCAAAAAAATTGTTAAAAAGCACTTATTTAACAAGCAAAAACGCAAAAAAGATTGTTGGCAACAAACTACTTGAAGAAAAACTTACACTTTACCACCTTCTCTTCCTATCCACTACTTTTCACTTTTAACCCTTTCACTATGCATATATATTAAACCACCTCCCCTCACTTTTTCCTCCAACCCACCACACACACATACACAATCTCTCTCCCTCTCTCACTCTCACCCACTTTACAATTCACACAATTCCTCCATGGAAATGGAGTTCACAGCAGACTTCAACTTCAGTGATTGTAAGATCCAAGATCGAGCTAAAAACATCATCAAACGAAAGCGTTCGAAGCGTACAAATCACCAGAAACCGTGTTCGCCGTTGCGCGTATCATCAATCTCCACTAGTACTTCCGATGGTGACTGTTTGATTGATAGTACCACCATTGCTGAATCTCCCGTTGTGTCATTAGATACAACGGGAGATACGACAACAAAGGAGGACGAAGATATGGCCAACTGTTTGATTCTGTTAGCTCAGAGTCATGCTCTTATTACTGAAGATGGTTTTCATAAATCCGATCAGATTCGTCAGAAAACTGACAGGTTAGCCAGCAAGAGGCTAACCGAGATGAACGGTTACACGTTTTACGAGTGCAAAACGTGTAACCGTACGTTTCCGTCTTTTCAAGCGTTAGGTGGACATAGAGCCAGTCACAAGAAACCTAAGGTTTCGGTTTCGGTTTCGGTTTCTGGTTCGGTTTTGGTTAACGATGTTGAAGAAAAGAAAACTGATTCGGTTATGAGACCGAGTATAACAGAGTATGCTGAGGAAGATGAAGTTAACCGAAAAGCGGTTACAGAAGATGATGAACAAAATAAAGTATGCATAGTTGTTAATGATTACACAGGAGTTCACAATCATATCAATAAAGCAAAAGTTCATGAGTGTTCAATATGCGGATCGGAGTTTTTATCCGGTCAAGCACTGGGTGGACACATGAGAAAGCACCGGCCGGTTCCAGTTTCTGGTAACCGACCGGTTATCTCAACAACTACTGGTGAGAGCGCATACAATCAAATAGCTGAAACAAGTCTTCACGGTAATAATACCGATTTGTTATCTTTAGATCTTAACTTTCCTCCACCGGAAGCGGTTGAAGATGTTCGATCAAAGTATCAGTTCACTGGCGGTTCGCAACAACCGCGTATGGTGTTTTCTGCTCCAGCTTTTGTAGATTGCCATTACTGAAAGAATAATTCATTGAAGATTGAAGAAGAAACAGGCTAAACAGCCAACAGGTCCACATAGAAACCTCTAAATTAATGTGAAATATTACATAATTTACATTATCAATTGTTATTATTATTATTATTATCGTTACCATTATTCATTGATAATTAATCAATTAATCAATCAATCAATCAAAACCGATTCTTCTTATTTATACTTTTAAATTCGACTTAAAATCGATCATGTTTTTGTTGTTATTGATTCGGTTCGATTAAGTGGATGTTATATTGTTATGGATCTTGTGTATGTAAGTGCAAATTGGAAGGAGTTTTGTTTTGGTGTTGATGAATTGTTTGGATGAAATAAAATGATGGGTTAGTTGGAGTTAAATTGAAGTAGTGTGAAGTGTAGTGAGTGTGAAATACTTTGAGTAAGTGGTTAGTGTTAAACAGTTGATATGATGCATTTCATGGGTTGCCTTGCCTTTCATTCACGAAAAGTGAGTGATAGTGTGAGTAATACATGGGCATCTTCCTTTTTCATTTTCCATTTTCTATTTTCGATTTTGGTTAATATAAAAATAATAAATCTTGTACTTTAAGATTTTTATTTATTAAATATCTAATTTAAAAAAAAAAATCAATTTTCAAGAGAATCGTATAAATACATGTATGTAATGTTGTGGAGATAGATATACTGAGAGAAAGAGACGGTTAGGTGGTTATATAATCGTATTATGTATAAAACAATTTGCACTATTATTTACATAGTTTTTACAATTCTTTACTTAAGATTAGTTCGTATTGAATTTTCCTATAAGGCTCAATATATGACTAGTTTTAGGTAAAGAACTACGAGAACTATATAAACTTGAACATTTTGCTTCAACGGTGATACATACCATGACTATGTAATTGTTTACCATGTTGTCTTTCTACCTTTGATTATATCAAGGGTTGTTCTTAGCTTGGGCCATACGGGTCCTCAACTCCCCAGTTTTTTTGCTTCGTAATGTAAATTTTATCGAAATTGCGTCCTCCCTCCTCACAGCTGATTTTATTGAAAACTAATTTTAAGATCCGCCAATAGATTATATATGATGTTAAGTACAAGTGCATTGCTTGTTGTGAAAAGGTATTCCTTTTCTCTTGTTTTCTGTCTTTTTTATGCCTTTTTCTTTAGTTTTTGTTTTACCCAAATGAAATAATGAGAATATAAATGCTTCATGTGTAACGTGCCTTATGAAGCGACCTCAAAATTCAATCTCTAATAGTGTCATTGAAAATTTTGATTAATTAAAGTTTTTCTTATATGATTAACTTAAGATAGCTTGACGTGTGCTAGTTGAGGTCGTAGGAATTCAATCTTTTGCGAAAACACATTTAATGAAAACCAACTAACGAATACACAATTGTGTGTATTTAAAACAAAGAAAGAGAAAGACGACATGACATGAGAAGTGTATGACAAGGGTTTGGCATTACCGGCATCGTAACCGAAAGTTTTGGTTTACTTTTTTGTTGTGTTTTTGGTAGATGTTGTATTAACGTGTTTGCAAGTGTAAATTGTAACATTAGAAGTAGGTATTATTATTATTATCATTATTTTGAGTGTAGAATTAATAACTAAAAGGAAATAAACACATGGTTTGTGTCATTCTTAACACACACATGGAGTGAGTGAGTGGTGAAGCAGTCGGTATCAATAAATGGTTAGAAAATCAAGATGAGTTGGCTAACTGCATGCCTTTCCCATTTCCATCCAACTCCATCCATGTATTATAATACATTATTTTATTGTTTCTATTATTTAATACAAGGGTGTTTAGTTGACATTCATTTTAAAAATAATTATTAACTTATTAAAAACATATAGGTGTATGAAGTGCTTTAAATTGATTATTGACAAAGGAAGTTACTTAGTTAGATAACAAAGTAGAAACTTATATATGGTAGTAAAAAATTCATGGAAAGTTGGAGGTGTTTATAGTGTAGTTTATATAACGCCAGGGGTGTGGTATACCACCTCTCGTTAACTCAGTCTCGTTAGCGCCCCGTAATGCCCCCATCCCATCCCTTGCACGTCAAAGAGGGACGCCATTGATGGCTCGCCAACCCAATAACGAGCGTTTTAGCGCGTGGTCCGAGAATTTGGTCAAATGTGACCGTTGACAACGGTCATGTATTAAAGAAAAACTTTTAAATATCTAATATATATACAAACATATTCACAAGCCAATTACATACTCAAACACTCACCAATCATAAAAACACACACATTCTCTCCAATCATTTTTAAAAATGCTATCCCACTCTTCATCCAATTCGTCCAGCTCTTCATCTAACGGTATTGTCGACGATATGCTTATCGCAGTGACGCAGGAGGCGATTAATTATTTGCGAGAAGAAGTCCAATCGTCTACAACGCGTACCAGACAAATGCCTCTTGAACGAGATCGGTTAGGTGCTCAGGAACATTTAATGTGCGATTATTTTATGAAAATCCGTTGTACGACGATGCACAGTTTAGGCGTCGGTTTCGTATGAGCCGTCTTCTTTTCTTAAGAATTTTTAATGATCTTGCGGCCAATTACCCTTTCTCACACAAAGAGAAAGTGCTAGTCGCAAAATTGGTTTCTTTGGAATACAAAAGTGTACTGCCGCAATTCGGCAACTTGCGTATGACACACCGAGTGATGCGTGGGATGAATATTCAAGGATGTCGGCCAGAAGTTGTCGTGACTGTCTTGAAAATTTATGTGAAGGTATTATTATTATTATTGTTATTATTATTTTTATTATGGGGTATTGGATTTTAATAATCCCAAGTTTCACTGATTGGCCGGTAATAATCCCAACTTCAAAAATTGCCTACAATAGTCTCAACTTGTAAGATTTTGGCCACCAATGATCCTTGTCTAACTGGGTTATAACCCAGTTAGTTTTTTGAAGTTTTGAGCGGCGGAGAAGGTCACTAGAGGTTGGAGATGACAAGTGGTGGTCTCCTTTGGTGGTTTCAGGGGTAAAGAAGGTCGTCGGAATAAGTTGCAGGTCACCGAAGTTGCGTAGATGGTGGAAATTTTAAACTTTTGAGAAGCGGAGAAGATTACAGGAGGTCGGAGATGATTGGTGGTGGTCTCGTTTGGTGGTTTCAGGGGTAAAACGGGTCGCCGAAATAAGTTGCAGGTCACCAGCCCAACAAGGTTATAACCCAGTTAGACAAGGATCATTGGTGGCCAAAATCTTACAAGTTGGGACTGTTGTAGGCAATTTTTGAAGTTGGGATTATTACCGGCCAATTAGTGAAACTTAGGATTATTAAAATCCAATACCCCTTTTATTATTTATAGTTTATTAACACTATTATATTATGTGTTAACTTTCTTTAGGGGAGGCGATATTTGAGAATGCCAATCGCTTCCGACGTTCCACATTTATACGAGGTCCATCAGCGGATACACGGGTTTCCTGGGAAGGGGATATGATCTGGTGGTTTCGCTGGGAGTGGGCGACATGTCCAATCGCTTGGAAAGGGCAACACCATTGTGGTGACCACGAGGGTGCTACCCTAATGTTATAAGCAGACACGTCTTTATGGATTTGACATGCGTACTTTGGCATGGCCGGTGCAAATAATGACATCACTGTTTTACAATCTTCGGGTCTTTTCGAAGATGTGCTTTAAAATAGTTATGCATATTTACCTTTTAGATATGACGATCAGTTTGAATGCCAGTTCAGTTATAAAAACACTTCTTTATAGATAGCTATAAATATATAATAACTAATAATATAATCAAGAGTAAACTGCCATTTTGGTCCATGTGGTTTGGCCAATTTTGCCACTTTAGTCCAAATCTCAAACTTATTACATCTGAGTCCCTGTGGTTTGCATTTTGTTGCCATTTTAGTCCAAAATCCAAAAAACCTATTTTTTTACTGTTGCAACCTCCTATTTTGTACTGTAGTGCAGGGGCATTTTGGTCCATGTTAATTTATTATAACATTTCAGTAATTAATAACATCTATCTTCAAGAACATCATCAAACTTCATCATCAAAACCCAGAAAATCAAGAACATCATCAAACTTCATCATCAAAATCCAGAAAATCAAGAACATCATCTTCAAGAAAATCAAGAACCCAGAACAAAACCAGAAACCATCACAAAAATCAAAATACAGACAACAAATCAAAACAAAAACCGATTTGTAAAAAGAAACAAGGCTCAGATCTGTATCTTCAAGAACATAATCAAACATCATCATCAAAACCCAGAAAATCAAGAACATCATCTTCAAGAAAATCAAAAACCGATTTGTAAAACCGCCATGGCTGCAAACAAAGGTTGCAAGCGCACTTGCCCTCCTCCGATTCTGCCACGCCAAGCTGCGGAAAATCTCAAATGTTGACCCGATTTTGACTCGGATTAGGTGAAACCATCACAGCCTCATGGTGAACAAGCATAACAGAACAAGTAACAACACACACCATGAAAGAACAGTTGTCTCTCCGTCTCTCTCTCTCTCTCTCAATACATATACATATATAACGGAGGGTTGTTGAAGATAATCAAAATCACTGGCGGAAAGAGGCGGCAACCACCCTCAGAAACCCTTGCTCCTCTCTGCCTCATAGAGTAAACTGCCAGTTCGATCCAGATCTGCAGTGCCACCACCGTCACTCCACCCGCCACCGCCCCACCACCTGCCCTCTCGCTAAAACCATCCAAAAAAGACGCACAGCCGCCGGAGCTTCTGCTTCATTCTTTCACCGCCACCACCGCCACCCCCAATCTCTCTGATCTCTAACCCCCCACAAACAATCAGATCAAAATATTTCTGATTTCGATTCAGATCTGAAACTCAAAGCTTTTCTTTCCAATACACACGAATGAGAGAGAAACATGAGAGAGAGAGAGGAACGCAGAGATGACGATGACGATGGTGGATCTGAGTTTCGGTAGGGACGACGCCGGAGTGGTGCTCAGGTGGGACGATGATGATGATTTATTTGGGGATTATGTTGATCGATCTAGGTCTCAACTTAACTGATCGATTTAGAGAGAGAAGAGAGAGAGTCTGTTAGGGTTTTATGATGATGATGATGATTATTTGGGGATGAAGTTAATTAAGAAAATGTAAAATGAAAAGCAAAATGACCAAAATGCCCCTGCACTACAGGACAAAATAGAAGGTTGCAACAGTCAAAAAAATAGGTTTTTTGGATTTTGGACTAAAATGGCAACAAAATGCAAACCACAGGGACCCAGATGTAATAAGTTTGAGATTTGGACTAAAGTGACAAAACTGGCCAAACCACAGGGACCAAAATGGCAGTTTACTCTATAATCAAACAAAAAAACAGGCGTTAATATTGATTATAACTAAACAAAAGTGAAGATAGTCTTCATGATAAGGTGGGCAGTAGCGATGATAGCTGTTGTTGGCATCTCTCACAGCTTTTATGTATAGTAATAACAGAATTGAATAAAAATACTAGAATTATTAATTGTATAAAAGTATTTATTGACAACATAAAAGTATATTCTATTAGTGGAGATGGATATGATCCGGTGGTTTCGCTGGTGACACGATACTACTCCAAGGCCCGTTAGTGATCAAATTTAAGGTTAAAAAAAGTATTTAAACGATAAATAGTATTTTTTATTCAAAATATACCAAGAAAAATATTGCATCAGAAATGTAGTAATAGTAATAAAAAGTCAATAATGAACCACGCCATTTACCAAATACTAGCATACTTCTTTCATGTTTATTAATTATTATTTGTAATGAATGGTGCATCTATAAAATATGAAAATGTTATCTAATCCGATGAAGTATAAGTTATTTAAACTTTTTAGTCGAAATCTTCACGTTTTAATGTTACAAATATTTAATAAATAGTTAATACTGAGTGATATAAATAAAATAAAATAATTACAAAGTTTTGGCCAATATGTATTGTTTTAAAATTTGACCATGAACTAACATGTGATTTTAAAAAAGTCAATAAACCATAATCAAGTTTGATAGTTATTCAATAAACCATCACCACCCTTTACCAACCACTTGGTCACTCCTATATTTCTAACGGCAGATAATATTTATTTCTTCAACTAATCTTGATATTGAAGAATTTCTAGCAATGTTTTAAAATCCGGTTTTATATTGTATCGGATTTGGCTCAGAAACGGTTTAATCGAGTGTATCGGGGGTTCAACCGGGTGTACTAGGCGGTTTAACCAGTTCTATCGGACAGTTCAACCGGTACAACTGGCCGATTTGAACCGTCTTTTAAAACATTAACATGCTCCTAATTACTCAAGCTTCTTGGTACTCATGGTCGAACTCTACTATCTCAAAGCCAATATTGAATCCTTAAGACCATTTCCAAGTCATTGTGTGTGCGACCGTTTGCATTTGACATGGTTAGAGGTATGTGTTGAAGGATTTGTCCACTGGTTCAGAGCAGAGGCAGACCTAAGTAGAAGGTTGGGTGGGCAGGCGTACCCTGTGGAAGAAACTTTTTAGTGTATTTTATAGGGCATAATCCCGATCACACCTTTTGAAAATTTGCTTAAACCCCTCGTTCGTACCCCTGAATAATATTTCATGGATCGGCCACTGGTTCAGAGCTGTTTAAATAGCCAAGAAGAGAAAAAAAGCAGGTGATCCATACACGTGCGTTCGATACCTTGGACGCACCATGTAGAGACCATGAGTTGACCCGTTCACTTTGTTGGTGCAAAATTGATTAGGAAATACAAATCATATTTTAATGATAGAAATAACTAATATGCGATAAAGTTTGTTTGATGATGATAGAAATAACTAATATGCGTTAAAGTTTGTTTGATGATGATAGAAATAACTAATATGACAAACAAGCTACACCCAATAGTTAAGGTATACATCAACATTAGCGAGCCATCAAGACAAACAAGACATAAAACAAGTCATACATGTCGTAAAATGGATGAAGGTTTTCAAGGGATTTTTTGTATCATTTACCGTATATCATTCTTTAATGTTGTAGTTCATAACTTGATACTTCATCGTTCTTGAGCTTGACTTTGTCAAGTATCAAATTCGAACCGCACATAGACCATGGTGCTTTTTTGGCTTAGATTTTCTAGTTTGATTCCCATTTTGGTAAACTCGACGTGTGGCATCGACTGTCATGCTTTTGTTTGATATCTTATTCTACGATCTCTGCCATTTGTATATAAGACGTTTTGTTTGTGGCATCGCGTGGATAAATCATGAATATATGATTATTTATAACTTGTTAGTTACATTGATATTAAATGTCTTAAAAAACATAATGCATTTAGAATTATGAACCATTTATCCACTAGGAGAATGTCTTAATCTGATCCATGTTGCATTAACCGTACATGTAACACTTGTGTTTCTCACATAAAGTTTAAAGCAGTTATCGTAAACATTGGATAGATATTTGCAAATTATATAGGTTTGTTGTTTTGTAATGAATACAAATAATTTTTTTGAACGGCAAATTTGGATCACTAACGAACTACTAGAGTATCATCATGTTATCACGTATATTTTGATAAAATATATCTAAAAAAAGAAAAGGAAAACCATTTGATCATTTACAATTATATCAACAAACCAAATATATTCTATAGATACATAATTGAAGAAAATTGTTTATTTAATTTGGTCATGTCGTTGAGCTAATAAATACATATCTATTTACTTGCCTCTTCATTATCTCAAGTGTTCAAAAACAATTTTATGGAATTTAATTAAATTAAGGCAACAAATAAACAACAAACCATGGTTTTCTGTTAACAAAGTAGACCCGCACTACTCTCATTGTTATATTAGAAATAAATTAATTACAAGAGAGGAAAAGTAAAAAAACATTTATATAAAATACATCCATATATATTTTTTCAATAGATCTGTAATAGGGTAGATGTGTTTTTAATGTTAAAAACATTGTTTTTATGGTGCCCATATCTATCTTTAGAAATTCATATAGACTATTGACTATTGAACTGATTAAACGGTTTAGCCGGTCGGACAACAAAGTAAGAGACGACGGGTTTTCACTGATTTTGACTGGTTTTGCTCCGACTTCCATATTTTTTTACTGATTTTTCTAAACCAATGGATTTATTTGTGTGCGGTCCGTTAGTGCATAACAAGGGGTGTTAACGAGCCTAAGTGAGCTCGTGCTCGGCTTGTTTCGAGCATTAGATCCAAGGATCAAGCTTGAATCGTGAAAAAGTTTTACAATTTCACGTTCGGCACGTTTGATATATTAAATATTAATTTTTATTTATGTTAATATCTAATTACAACTATCTATATTTATCCTTCTAGTCATTATATATATTATGGATTAGGATCAAATACAAAGGATCCTAATTGTAAGAAGTGTAAGAAGGATTTATAACGTGACAAGTGTCCAATAACCTAAAAC
The DNA here is from genome assembly GCF_002127325.2 of Helianthus annuus. Lineage (NCBI taxonomy): Eukaryota > Viridiplantae > Streptophyta > Magnoliopsida > Asterales > Asteraceae > Helianthus > Helianthus annuus. The sequence goes on along the minus strand of NC_035434.2, from coordinate 166,063,724 downwards.
TAAACCCACTACACAAAAAAACCCCACTACAAAAAAAAAAAAAAAACCTTAAACATCCACCACCACCAAAAACCTAACCCCCCCCCCTCCCACATCACCCACCCTAATTTTTTTTTTTTTTGCCGAGGGGGTGGGGGGTGGGGGTTTAGGTTTTTGGGTGGGGGTGGGTGTTTAGTTTTTTTTTTAAGGTTTTGGGGGGGGGGGGTTTAGGTTTTTTTAGGTTTTTAGGGGGTGGGGTGGGGGGGGGGGGTTAGGTTTTTTTAGGTTTTTGGGGGGTGGGGGTGGGGGGGAGGGTTAGGTTTTTTAGGGGTTTTTTGGTGAGGTATAGTTTTTTTTTTGTTTTTTTGCCGGAGGGGGGGGGTGTAACACCCCAAAATTCGAATTATTAAATTCGTTAGCATGTTGCCATGTTTAATAAAATGAGATGCAATAACTAAGTTAATAAACCTAGTTAAATTCCTATTAGATAAGCTAAATGATGAAACTTGTGGCATATATGATAGTAAGTTAAAACTTGAGGGACTTAGAGTGCCAAACTTGGAAGTTAATTTATTAAAACAAAAATCTAACACACACAAGGTGTGTGTGTGCGTGAGAATGATCAGGAACAAGGGGAAACCCTTGTTCTTCAACTACTTACAAGAACTCAAAAATTGAACCTGATTTTGAGAAGAAATCGAATGCATGAGGCTAGGTACAACTTAATCTAAGTGTATTGATCATAAGGTAAGTTCCAATTTATGATTTGATCATCTTGTATGAAGTGGGTTATTGATTAATCCACGAATTGGTATGAAATTAAGCGTGATTATGTGTTAGAATCGTTATATAAAACGTGTATTATGTATGATTCCAACTAATTTGATGATTTAAGAAGAAACCCACAATTTTGAATGAAGTAGCGACATGGGTGTTCTACCCATGTCCAATCCTTGTTTGATGTATTTGTTACTAGCTTGAAATGGGTTTTGTGATGTTAGTTTAGGGTGAATTGTAAGAATGGAATGTGATTTTGAACACTCTTTTGGTGATTAGAATTTAGAAGTTAATGGCTATGCTTGAACTAGTTGTAAACTATGCATAGTAGATTGTACGCACACCAAGTGTTTGATAAAATGACTAGGTGAAGCTAGAAAGTGAAATTGTATGAAAATTGTAAGTTTGCATGTATAGAAAGCGATTGTGGTAAAAGTAGTGGTTTACTAACTCGGAAAAATATGCTTTAGATGGTACTCGTATATAAATTCGGGTTGAAAGTATATGTTGGTCAAATTTATGCATTAGGAGCTTGTACCTTGTGCTTGAATGGTGTAATGCTCACCTTGTATTAGATATGCTTGAATCAAGGTAATTAAGAGCGAAGGTGTATGATATGTGAAAGTATATGTAAGCAAATGTGTATGCGAGTATGATTATGTGATCATGTGGTTGTAAGTACTCTAGCATCACAAGTACGAAATGTACATAGTGTCGTATGGTAGGTGCTAAATTAATATGTGTTTTATGCATTAACATGATGGATTGCATGAGTCTAAAAGATGTGGTTTTGGATGTATGCTTTATGTTTATTAGACTTGACCATGAAAGTCAAATGTGAGTTGCGCTTTTGATATGATCATTATATGTGAAATCGTGTACACTAACAAGGATGTGATTGCGGTAACATGAAAGCATTAGGGATCATGTGGACGTGGACTCAAGCACGAAAGACTAGCGGGTCAAGAGGGGACAAGGAAGCCAATGCGAAAATGGACGCTCAAGGCAAGTGATTCCGTAATCACTTCTTAGTTATTTATGTAAAGTTATATGCAACTTAACTAGGTATGATAACTGAAGTCGAATAGGAACAAATGGTATGATATCGATGAAGTATTAAACGGATCTCAGCTTTGATCCGAGCAAGGTATGCGTGATTAAGAATCGTAACTAGGTGGTAGGATTGGTTACTTATGCCAGGTAGTGCTTTGTTGTTAATAATGGGGCAAGTTGACTAAAACGCCCTTGGTGGGGAGTTCGGGTAAACGACCTTAAAAGTCATCTAGAAGTGAGTTATTCGATTAGAGTAATGTCTTGGTTAAGTATGAAAGCGAAGTATAGGGTTATGTATGTTATAGACCTTTTAATGTATAAACGCCCATAACGGGTCGAATAATTCATAAGTGAATAATAAGCCAAGAGCGTGTAAGACAAGAATTTCCTTGATCCGGATGTTGGGTTTTAGGTTCTTATGATAAATGGTGAATTTACAAGCATGTAGAAAGGAACGGGAGGTTAAACGGGTAAACGGGTTGAAAGTTATGCGAATTTTAGTTTATGCGAACGACGAAACAACACAGCAGGAAAATGAATAAACGAGGAGCCGTCGCCGACGCCCAGAAGGGCCGTCGCCGACGGCATGTGGGAATTGGATCCTGGCCGACGGCCTATCTATCTGGCTACGGGAAAGTTTGGGCGACGGATGTTTTAAGAAGCCGTCGCCGACGGGTCCCCACCCCGTCGCCGACGGGCTGTCTAGCCCACTTCTCCGTTTTGCTTAATTTTGTATTTCTAAGCGATCCGTAACGCATCCCGATGATTCGTAAGTTTCTTATGAGCATATTGGGATGCACATATGTGGATAAGCAAGTTTGTGTGTTCGTATGTATTTATATATGTATGTAGAAGTTATGTAAGTAGGTGTGTAGGTATATACATATGTTTATTTATAACTCCAAGAGTACGCATGTGGTGGGATATGTAGTTATGCTTAATGATATGTATGAGTGTATGTACGTATGTCTAGTTGTAGGAAGGGTATGTAAGTATGTAGTTGTGTATGTAGGTATGTATAAGGGTATGTACGAGTGTATGTACGTTTGTAGATGTAACGGCATGTGGGTATGTAAGTACATATATGTGCATGATTTAGACACATTGAGGACTAACGTTAATATTGGTGTACCTTGAGGACGATAAGTAATGCAGGTACATTTATGAAGCCTCGCCAGGAAATGGATACGCAGACGGAATGCTTGAAATTTGATAAAGAACGAGAAGTGAAGCGTATGTGAATGATCATGTTTATACATTGTGTGCTAATGTTCTGAATGTATGTGGTGAATGCAGGTGGTACGTGTCACGGAGGATCATCAAGGAATATAGATCAAGGATCGAGTCACTTGAGGGATTGTACGGGGCTGTCTGAGGATGTAATTTATTGTACATAAGCTATCAAATATTTTATTATTAAGTCAGTTTGTTGTATTTAATATAAAAGAGTTATTTTAAAAAGTGAACTTTCAAGTAAGAAGCATGGTTTATAATGTAAGAAATTTTATGGCAAGGACTTCCGCTGCGACTTTCGTCAATTATGTGTTAGGGCGTTACAAGTTGGTATCAGAGCCCTGGTTTGAGAGAATCAAGTACAAGAAAGTAAGTACTTGAACTCAAACTTGTGTGCTCTTATGATAAGGAACCCGTACAATCCAAGACTCGATCAAGGCCTAAAGGCAAAAGCAAATGTAAGTATGTATTAGCTTATGTAATTGAAGGAAATTAATAGTATGTTATGTGAAGGGTAAGCGCAATTGTTTGGAAGGGATGATCCGCGGATGCGGTCTAGGACCGACATCAAGGCAAGTAATAAGGCGAATTGACCCCAGGTACGTAAACCTAACGTGTGGGCATATGAAATGGTATAATTAAGCAAGTGAAAGAAAATTTTTTTGCAAAATATAATAACGACATAATAAATAAGTTGAAAAGGTTACACGAGCCGAAACTAAATTCTTCGACATAAGGTGGCAATTACACGAAGGCACGAAGCTAGTACGTGGAATGTGTACCTGGCCAGTACACAAGAAACGTATGACGTTCGTGAGACCGTGATAATTATTACAGGTATGTCTGATAGAGTTTGGTAGCAGCTAGGCGTGTGGGTGAAATGGGTAGTAAGACTCTCGGGGGATTGAGAGTGCCTTGAAGGAATGAAAGATGTGAATGCAATGCTTGAATCCGCGAGACGGATTCAAGGAATGAAATATGCGAATGCAATGCTTGAATCCGCGAGACGGATTCAAGGAATGAAAGATAAGAATGATGCAAATCCCTTGCGGATTTGGTTATGATAGCGAATGCTATGATAAGCTATGCAAGTCGACAGGTTCAAGTTGAACAAGTCGAGTAAGGATAAGGTACCATCCGTTTAGAACGGGTGGTCGCGAATGCAATAACGATTGTATGAAGTTCAATCCGTTATACGGATAGAACGAAAGATTTATGTTGAAAGCAGTTAACCCGATGTGACCGGGTCGTAAGCGGTATGCTTGAATCTCATTATGAGAGTATATGCCATTACCCCTTTAATTGGGTAATCGAATGTGTGAAGGAAATGAAAGTATATGAGCAAATGGAACTAAAATATTAGTATTGTAAGCGAAATAAGTATTATGACTAACTTTTAAAATGGGAAGGCAAGTGTTTGCAAGAAAACACTGGAACAATGAAGTGATGAGATCGTAAGCATATCTGAATTGAAAAGAAGTACAAACATGTACCTCGGCACGTATGTATATATATATAAAAAGAATGATATAATAAGAAATGGCCATGTATTGACCCGTTATAAATAGGTCTAATGTAACACCTCGAATTTTTGTGTCCAATGATGTGTTAACACGTGTCATTTGTTTACACGTGGCATCTATAATAAATAAAGGACTAATTTTGACAAACCTTGAAAGTATATAAATTCGAGGGTTATAAAATGTCAACAAGGGTAAATATACTGTATAGTATCCCTAAATAATGCTTAAACCTTCAAACGAATAAATTATAGATCGTACAAAAACAAAACGCGGAAGAAAGTGAGAGAGTACAAACTACAGGGGTTAACTGTGTCAACATGTTTAATAATACCTCTGAGTGACCCTTTAACGTTCCAAAGACTTTGTAACGGTATTATACCCTCACTAAAATAATATATATGAATTTCGCGAAGTTTCGATATGAAACGAGAAAGTTACGATCGAATTCGTAGAAGAAGGGTTAAAAGCGTCAACAATGAAAGTTAAGGCTTTCCAATATAATTAATAAATAAACCGGGGACTTAATAATGCGGGTAAATAACACGAGGCCCCTATCGGTAAATAACCGAGGGCCAAACCGCAAAGTTACCCCTTCAAAACCGAAAGGTCAGGTAAATCATTACGAAAGATTTCGTTATTAATTACCGGATTCTGATAATCATGACAAAAGATTTTAAAAATCTGAAAAAACAGACTTCTCGCGACCCGCGTGAAGGTTAGGCTTAAGTGTAAGCGGGCCGCGAGCCTCCTAAATAACACGCCTAATATTTAAACTTTAGGCGACCCGCGTTAAAGTGCATGGGAACTCCCATGCGGGTCGCGTAAAGTGCCCAGATGCAGAATTGTTGTAACTACTTGGCCTTTGGACCATTTGAACGATCAAACCTCAATCAATGAGGCATGGGCACCCTACAATTGACCCATATCACTCAGGGGACACCTACCCATCATCATGATCAGTAGTAGCATGTTGTGTAATGATTTTAGGCCTTGTTCTTGGCTATAAATAGCACCATTGTGCTCACAACATTCATCACACTCAAAACTCACTCATCTGATCATTCCAAGAGCTCTAAAGCATTCCTCTGTATTCTTAAGTCTTCTCTTAAGCTTCTGTAAGTAATTCAACCTTTGTGGTTCCACATTTGCTTAGTATTTAGCTAAAAACCAAACCGTCGTAACTACGGTTTGACTTTACAATAAATCAGTAATGGTTCAGTCTTATGACGAATCAAAAGTGGTTATGAGTTGGTATTTACGTGGGTAATAAACCTCTAAAATGGTTCCCCCTGATCACCACTCTAACTATGTCAAATGTCGAGTCAAACGTGCGGTTAAAAAGTCAACAGGAAGCTATTTTAGCGATTTATGCATAATCTGTAATGTATATGTTATGGAACCTGTTTTGACAATCATAAAACATGATAATAAGTATATAAACCTGTTTGCGCTCGTTTGAATCGATCATTTACTATATTGAACCGGTTCGGAGCCGAAAGTCGCATAAGTTTGACTTTTGCTTTGACTTCAGTTCTGACCCGTTTTAGTGAGGTATAAATATACCTTAGGACTCTCTTAGGACCAGGTCACATGTTGGTATACGCCTCTGTGGTCGGTTCATGAGTTATCCGAGTCTTTCGTCATTCGCCTAAAAGTTGACCGTAACGGCCTTTTAAAATTAAAACGAGTATTTCGGACACGTGAACGGACCAAAACCTTGCTTGTTAAAATATAAGCATGTCCTTAAAGTTTCACGTCAATCCGAGGCCTAGAATGAGAGTTATGCTAAAAGGCGCACTTTTAAGAAAGTTTTGTAATTAACGGCGCAATTAGCATAACGCCCATCTAACCCAAGTTTTCGTCACCAAAACTTTTACCCACTGTGGTAAAATAATATTTTGGGAATTTTAAAGATTTTTAATAATTTTTACCTTGCTCATAACCTGCGGTTATGGCTACGGTTCGGTAAATACCGAATATGCCCTTTTTGGCCGAAACGGGAGTTCTACAAGGTCTTTTGACCCGATTCCAGTTGCTACTGGTTTTAAATAATAAATAAAGTATTTTAAGCTTTATAAGCTGTTCGGGAAACTCAGATTTCCTGTAGAACTCGAAAAGCCCTTTTAAAGTCTTTAAAATGACCAAAAAGCCCCTACGGGACATAGTATTAACTTAAACTCGTTACGGGCGTCACGGAAGGTATCCTACTGATACCACAACACATTTAAGGCATGTTGACTTAGGAAATAAGCGTACGACTCTCATAGTTAACCGTTTCGCCTATTTGCGCACACGGTACGGCTCATGGAACTAGTTTTCGTGCAATAGCCGATACGGGTCAAATTATATTATTTGAACCCCAAAAATCCAGAGTATGAACTATAAACCCATATAAAACGAGTCTCTGAACTTGTTGGGTCCAAATCATACTCCATTCTCGGTTTTCGCCTTTTCGTGCGAATTAACCATATCTATGTATCGGAATCAACCGGTTTAAGCTACGGCTAATATAAGGACCGCTAGGATTCTAAGAGGTTAATTAAAACCTTCGTTCCAGATTAGGAGCCCCAGTAAAAGCTATCGGTGACTTGATCTAAATTAAGGATTAATACTTGCAAAGGTAAATACTTTAACTTATTTCCCCTATATGGGCTTGGGTTACGGTATATTAATACCGCTTGATTGAGCATTATATAATTCCATCGCTTAGGTGGTTAATTGATTAAATATGATTGGCTCGTTTAAACAGTTTTGTTGCTTATAAGCCTTTGGGGGGTTTAATGACCGTTGTCCCGGATATCCTTGGCATCATTTTACGAAATGGCCACGACCATCGACATCCCGGTGTAGGCGTACACCCGGTATAAAGTGTCGACATTAAAATTAAAAGACGTAGCCGTTGGTTTTTATACTACGGTTTTACGCAAACGTGGTGTGTCTATAAATCTTTAACCCGGCACGACCCGGGCTACTGAACGCATAAAAGAACATGTAAAACGTTCACAAGATCATTATGAATTTTCCCAAGTTATAAAAGAGTTTATGCCTTGTGCATTCAAATCAATTTTAATAAACATTTTTAAATGTGTCAGTTGAATGTATTTACCAGTGTAAACTGACGTATTTTCCCCAAAAAGATTAAGTGCAGGTACCTAAACGTAAATTGGCTGGTATTAGCTCCCTAGCGTCGTGATAAGTCTCGCAAGCTTGATTGCAGTATCTGATGGAACAATGCTTTATGTTTATTTACGATCCACTGTGGATATAATCAACTTCTGTAATACATTTGATATTACAACCAGAGGTTGAGTTTATATATTTATCTTATGCTTCCGCTGTGCATTATATAATTGTGTGGTTTGACTATATTGTTGCCAACATCGTCACGGTAATCCCCCACCGGGCCCACCGGTGAGACACGTGGAAATCGGGGTGTGACAGGTTGGTATCAGAGCCAACATTGAGTGAATTAAACACTACCCTATTGTGTTTAATCTCAGTGACACAATTGCACATACTTGAGTCTAGACAAGAACTTAGGACAAATTCGGATTACTACTCCATTTTTGTCTTTATTTTCGATTTGAATTTTTAATAAGTTTTGGAGCAGGAAAATGCCACCTGTTATATTCCGAGGAAGAGGAAGGGGAAGAAGAGGCCGAGGAGAAATCGTGACGCATCACGATAACGAAGCTGGACCATCTGGTACAAGACATCCTTCGATGACAAGGAGCGAAGAGCCACAACGACGAAGAGATCTTTACGAACCCGCGAGGCATTCCACTTCGCACAGCTCGACGCCATCCTACCGGCACTCCTTTGGGCCAGATTCAGAAAATGATCCCAACAACCCACAACCTTCCTTCATACCTCTACAACGTTCGGTTTCGCACCGGAATTATGACGACCCTACTCCATACTACATAGGTCAGTTTAATCCGGCTGACTACATACAGGAACCTTCAGGTTTTGTTCCACTAGGGCCACAAGACCATTTTTCTGAAGATCCCATGGAGGAGGATGAGGATCCAACTGAACCAGCTCGTGGTACGCCCACGCATCCGATAGAAGTTTCTGATGGGTCATCCTTCCATGGAACGCCCTATCAAGGACCTGACAGTTTCCAAGCGATGTTTGACCGACATGAATGGTACTACACGCCATCTCGACAGACATCTCAACAACCGAGACATCCACAGGATCCCTCTGAGGATTCACGCTTTGAGGCAGTTACGCCACCACCTCCGCCACCGGCACAACCAGTGATACCTGATCCACCAAGGCGTAGGAGGACAAATGCTCGTATGTCTACACGAGGAGGAGGGGGTATCCACTTCAGCACTCCTCGACATTCTAGTAGTAGCCACTATCCGCCACTACAAGAAGAAGGACCTTCAAGTCCTATACAGGAGGCGAACTCCGCACCAGCTGCACGAAATTCGCCACCATTTGGGTATGACCAACCCATACCTGCTTATACGGGTCCAACGGCTTACAATCCGTTCGAACCGTCACAAGCACAATACAACTACGGCTATGAGCGCGACCCATATGTGGTGTCGGCAAGATATAATGCGCGCTACCCTGACGGAGCACATGGAAACATGGGACCACCGGATTACTCAGCTCATGGGTATCCAATACCTCCCAGACCTCCAGTTCCGCATCAAGCGCCACAACCACGTTTCTCTCCTCCTGAACAGGAAGAAATACTCCATCGACTAGATCGTGTGGAGAGAGAGTTCGAGGAAGAGAAGAAAAGCCACCGAGGATTTCTCAAAGGCTTGGCGAATCTACTAAAGGGCAAAAAGAAGAAACGTGACCATTAGCCCTTAATAGTTGTACGAATGTAATTTCTACTTCAAAATAAGTCCCTGTGTGGACAACTTATCGTATTTCAGTCCCTACGTGGACTTATCTTTAGTCCTTGCATGGACACCTATCTTGTATTAGTCCCTGCGTGGACTTGTCACTTATTTTAAAACCTCTCTGGAGGTAAGTATTATTTGAAAGACCCGTTTAGGGCAATATGTAATTGTATTTGAGATTTTGGAATGTATGTTATGAGTTTTGTTTTAATATATATAAAATAAATCAAAACCAATCCTTTTAATTGATCTGCCTAAATAAAGAATCTTGAAAGGTGAAACCTAGCTTGGTGTCTTTTAAGATCCAGCCAAGATGGTACGACCTAAATGAAAGGATTCTGACTCCCTGTTAACCTCTGTACGCATGTTAACAATCATGGCAGATGTGATTCGTTATAATCACGCACGTCATTCTTATACAATAATCCTTTAAGGATTTCAAAACCCAACTAAATGATTTATAAATCGCGGGTTAAATCACCAATGAAGGTGATCAGTATTATAAAGACATCCATTAGTGATGCAGTGCCTACGGGCCAGTATTATAAAGACATCCATTAGTGATGCAGTGCCTACGGGCCAATATTATAAAGACATCCATTAGTGATGCAGTGCCTACGGGCCAGTATTATAAAGACATCCATTAGTGATGCAGTGCCTACGGGCCAATATAATAAAGACATCCATTAGTGATGCAGTGCCTACGGGCCAACCTTATTAAACACATCCGTTTGAGATGTAGTGCCTACGGGCCAACCATACTAAAACATCCATTAGAGGTGTAGTGCCTATGAGCCATAATAATTGTCTTATAAAGACAGAAGGCAGTGGTAGTCTATGACTCTCTGTCAGAAAGAGATAAAAGAACTACGGTTCAAATCTCTATGCCTTTGATTCTATGAAATCTCGGCTAATATTATAAAACATCATCATGATTAGGCGTTATGCCGCCAATACTATTTATATAGCTGAAATAGGATATATTCAAATCCTAATATATAATGAAATAAAAAGTTAACCAAATATGGTCTCTGTACCATGGTTGACAAATTGTCATAAAAGACAATTATGTAATAATCGCCTAAATAAAATTTTGTTATCTTCTGTAACAGATTCAAGTTACAATGGCGGATCCCAACGGAGAGAACAGCCACACGAATGAAGATGACTATGACAATGCGTCAGTACATTTGACAGGCGCACAACTGAAGGCTCTGATTGACAATGCTGTTCAGGCAGCTATTGATCGTCAACATACTGAGTCCCAAGGCAGAACTGTGTCAAAACCACCCTCTAAACCAAAGACACACTCCAAACCACCCTCTGAACCCAAGAAAGATGACGACAAACATTCGTCTACTGAGCACAGCGTTCATCGCGATAGAGAATATACTGATGCGTCCAGTGCTAAGGGTTGCACCTACAAATACTTTGTATCATGTAAGCCCCGTGAATTTACAGGGGAGAAAGGTGCGGTTGACTGTATCACCTGGCTAGACGAGATGGACACGATAGTGGACATCAGCGGGTGCGCTGAGAGGGACGTGGTTAAGTTTGTGTCCCAGTCATTCAAAGGCGAGGCCCTGGCGTGGTGGAGAGCTCTGGTACAGGCTTCAGGTAAGTCTGCCTTATACAAGATGTCATGGGGGGAGTTTATTGCCCTCATAAAAGAAAACTACTGCCCTCAGCACGAGGTTGAGAAGATTGAGGCGGATTTTGTCTCACTAGTGATGACAAACCAGGATTGTCAAGCATATCTGACAAGTTTTAACACTATGTCACGTCTGGTGCCATATCTTGTGACACCAGAACCTAGAAGGATTGCCCGTTTCATTGGGGGCTTAGAGCCGGCGATCAAGGCCAGTGTGAAGGCCTCTAGGCCGACGACCTTCAGGTCAGTTACTGACCTCTCCTTGTCTCTTACACTTGATGCTGTCCGTCTGAGGGCACAAAGGAGCAAGGAGGCTGAAAAGCGAAAACGTGAGGATGATACCTCACGAAAGTCTGGGAAAAAGCACCGTGGAAACGGTGAGGGCAAGAGAGGGTCGGAAGCAAAGAAGGAGGGGCAAGCTGATGGAAGACCTCACTGCAAGGTCTGCAAGAAACCTCACTCCGGGAAGTGTAGGTTTGCGTCTGGTTCACAGTCGCAACAAAAGACTCCATCCTGTGGGCTATGCAAGTCCAAGGATCACAAGACCGTGGAGTGCAAAAAGATAAAGGATGCAACCTGCTATAATTGTAATGAAAAGGGGCATATAAAGAGTAATTGCCCGAAGTATGCCAAGAAGGCGGAGGAGACTAAGAAATCAAATGCGAGAGTTTTCCGCTTGGATGCAAAGGAAGCGGTTAAGGACGACAATGTGCTTACAGGTACTTTTCTCGTAAATAATATATTTGCAAGAGTACTATTCGATTCTGGCGCCGATAAATCCTTTGTAGACCAGAAATTTTGCCAACTACTAAATATGCCTATCAAAACCCTTGACGTGAAATACGAAGTAGAGTTAGCAGACGGCACGATAGAAACCGTCTCTACTGTTCTAGAAGGATGTGAAATGTCCATTAGGAACCATTCTTTTCCTTTATCTCTACTTCCTTTCAAATTAGCGGGTTTTGACATTGTGCTAGGCATGGACTGGTTATCCCGTAATCAGGCCCAAATCATTTGCGGCAAGAGGCAGATAGTTTTAAAGACTCCGAGTGGTGAATCTCTTACCATTCGAGGAGATACGCAGTACGGGTTGCCCGAAGACGTATCTATGCTGAAAGCTTCAAGGTGTTTGAACAGAGGCTGTGTAATTTACATGGCTCAGGTGATAATTGAAGAACCAAAGCCGAAGATCGAGGATCTTCCTGTCATTTCTGAATACCCCGAGGTTTTTCCTGAAGAACTACCTGGTTTGCCACCAAATAGACAAGTGGAGTTCAGAATTGACATCATTCCTGGAGCAGCTCCGATAGCAAGAGCACCTTACAGATTCGCGCCAACGGAAATGAAAGAACTGAGGACCCAGTTGGATGAACTGCTGGCGAAAGGTTTTATCAGACCTAGTTCATCTCCCTGGGGAGCTCCTGTTCTATTTGTAAAGAAGAAGGACGGATCGATGCGGTTGTGCATCGACTATAGAGAACTAAATAAAGTTACCATAAAGAATAGATATCCTTTACCAAGGATCGATGATCTATTCGATCAGCTGCAAGGAGCGAGCTACTTCTCAAAGATCGACTTAAGGTCGGGCTATCATCAACTAAGGGTCAGAGATGAAGATGTACACAAGACTGCATTTAGGACTCGCTATGGTCATTACGAGTTCCTAGTGATGCCTTTTGGGCTCACAAATGCACCGGCTGCGTTCATGGATCTCATGAACCGCGTTTGCAAGCCGTACTTGGACAAATTCGTCATAGTCTTCATCGACGATATCCTTATATATTCCAAGAATCAAGCTGACCACGAGAAGCACCTCCGTTGCATTCTCGAATTACTACAGCGTGAGAAACTCTACGCCAAATTCTCGAAATGTGAATTATGGCTACGAGAAGTTCAGTTTTTAGGACACGTTGTGAGCGAGCGTGGTATCCAAGTGGATCCCGCTAAGGTAGAGGCGGTCATGAACTGGCAAGAGCCAAAGACGCCTACCGAAATCCGTAGCTTCCTGGGGTTAGCAGGATACTACCGGAGATTTATTGAAAATTTTTCAAGAATTGCTGCACCCTTGACTTCTTTGACCAAGAAGAAAGAAAAGTACATTTGGGGCCCGAAGCAGCAAGAGTCCTTTGAAATACTGAAGCAGAAGCTAAGCAACGCACCTGTGTTGACCTTACCTGAGGGTACAGATGAATTCGTAGTTTACTGCGATGCATCACACACAGGCATGGGGTGTGTTCTTATGCAGAAGGGCAAGGTGATTGCCTATGCTTCAAGACAATTAAAGGTGCATGAAAAGAATTACACCACCCATGATTTGGAGTTGGGTGCCGTTGTATTTGCACTTAAGTTGTGGAGGCACTACCTTTATGGCATTAAATTTGTGATTTATTCTGATCACAAAAGTCTCCAGCACCTGTTCAACCAGAAAGAGTTGAACATGAGACAGCGCCGTTGGATGGAAACCCTGAATGATTATGACTGTGAAATCAGGTACCATCCCGGCAAGGCGAATGTAGTCGCCGATGCCTTGAGCAGGAAAGAAAGGGTAAAACCTATTCGAATCAATGCCAAGAGCATTGAGGTCAAGAACAATTTAATTGAAAGGATTTTGGCTGCACAGCGAGAGGCTGTGTTGGAAGCTAATTATCCTAATGAAAAGCTGGGAGTAACTGAGGAGCAGTTGACTCTTAGCAAGGATGGAATTCTTAGGCTGAACGGACGTATATGGGTTCCGATTTATGGAGGACTACGAGATGTTGTTCTCCAGGAAGCCCATAGTTCCAAATACTCAGTCCATCCTGGTGCTGACAAAATGTACCAAGACTTAAAGGCAAATTATTGGTGGATAGGCTTGAAAAAGTCTGTAGCCGCCCACGTAGCAAAGTGCTTGACTTGTGCTCAAGTCAAAGCCGAGCACCAAAAGCCGTCTGGCTTGCTACAACAGCCTGAGCTTCCCGAGTGGAAGTGGGAATGCGTAACTATGGACTTCATAACCAAGTTACCCAAAACCAGGAACGGAAACGATACAATATGGGTCATAGTCGATAGGCTGACTAAATCAGCTCATTTTCTACCCATCAAGGAGACGTATAGCTCCGATATGTTAGCCCAACTTTATGTTGATAAGATTGTAGCCTTACACGGCATACCTGTGTCTATTATCTCCGACAGGGATACTAGATACACGTCTCGTTTCTGGAAAAGTTTCCAGCAATCTTTGGGCACGCGTTTAAACTTTAGTACGGCTTACCATCCACAGATAGACGGTCAAAGTGAGCGTACTATCCAAACGCTAGAAGACATGCTTCGTGCATGTGCGATCGATTTAGGTGGTAACTGGGATAAAAACCTACCCCTGATCGAATTCTCCTACAATAATAGCTACCACACCAGCATAAAGGCTGCGCCTTTTGAGGCATTATATGGTAGGAAATGTAGATCGCCTGTTTGTTGGGCGGAAGTAGGAGAGGTCCAATTATCGGGACCAGAGATTGTTTTCCAGACGACAGACAAGATTGTCCAGATCCGGGAACGTCTGAAGGCTGCCCGCGATAGGCAGAAGAGCTACGCTGATCCAAAGCGTAAGGATTTTCACTTCGAAGTGGGTGAAAAGGTATTACTTAAGGTATCACCCTGGAAGGGGGTGATGCGTTTCGGCAAGAAAGGCAAACTGAGTCCGAGATACATAGGACCTTTTGAGGTCATTGAACGTGTCGGATCAGTCGCCTATAAGTTGAACTTGCCTGAAGAGCTCAGTAGAATTCACAATGTGTTCCACATCTGCAATCTCAAAAAGTGCTTCGCCGACGAATCGTTGGTGATTCCACACACAGATGTGCATATAGATGAGAGCTTAAAGTTCATAGAAAAACCTTTGTCGATTGAAGATCGACAGGTGAAGAAGCTTCGCAGAAAGCACGTACCGATTGTAAAAGTCAAATGGGATGCTCGTAGAGGTCCTGAATATACGTGGGAAGTCGAAGCTACAATGAAAGAAAAGTACCCCTATTTATTTGAGTAAATCTCGGGTCGAGATTTATTTTAAGGGGGTGAGGATGTAACACCTCGAATTTTTGTGTCCAATGATGTGTTAACACGTGTCATTTGTTTACACGTGGCATCTATAATAAATAAAGGACTAATTTTGACAAACCTTGAAAGTATATAAATTCGAGGGTTATAAAATGTCAACAAGGGTAAATATACTGTATAGTATCCCTAAATAATGCTTAAACCTTCAAACGAATAAATTATAGATCGTACAAAAACAAAACGCGGAAGAAAGTGAGAGAGTACAAACTACAGGGGTTAACTGTGTCAACATGTTTAATAATACCTCTGAGTGACCCTTTAACGTTCCAAAGACTTTGTAACGGTATTATACCCTCACTAAAATAATATATATGAATTTCGCGAAGTTTCGATATGAAACGAGAAAGTTACGATCGAATTCGTAGAAGAAGGGTTAAAAGCGTCAACAATGAAAGTTAAGGCTTTCCAATATAATTAATAAATAAACCGGGGACTTAATAATGCGGGTAAATAACACGAGGCCCCTATCGGTAAATAACCGAGGGCCAAACCGCAAAGTTACCCCTTCAAAACCGAAAGGTCAGGTAAATCATTACGAAAGATTTCGTTATTAATTACCGGATTCTGATAATCATGACAAAAGATTTTAAAAATCTGAAAAACAGACTTCTCGCGACCCGCGTGAAGGTTAGGCTTAAGTGTAAGCGGGCCGCGAGCCTCCTAAATAACACGCCTAATATTTAAACTTTAGGCGACCCGCGTTAAAGTGCATGGGAACTCCCATGCGGGTCGCGTAAAGTGCCCAGATGCAGAATTGTTGTAACTACTTGGCCTTTGGACCATTTGAATGATCAAACCTCAATCAATGAGGCATGGGCACCCTACAATTGACCCATATCACTCAGGGGACACCTACCCATCATCATGATCAGTAGTAGCATGTTGTGTAATGATTTTAGGCCTTGTTCTTGGCTATAAATAGCACCATTGTGCTCACAACATTCATCACACTCAAAACTCACTCATCTGATCATTCCAAGAGCTCTAAAGCATTCCTCTGTATTCTTAAGTCTTCTCTTAAGCTTCTGTAAGTAATTCAACCTTTGTGGTTCCACATTTGCTTAGTATTTAGCTAAAAACCAAACCGTCGTAACTACGGTTTGACTTTACAATAAATCAGTAATGGTTCAGTCTTATGACGAATCAAAAGTGGTTATGAGTTGGTATTTACGTGAGTAATAAACCTCTAAAATGGTTCCCCCTGATCACCACTCTAACTATGTCAAATGTCGAGTCAAACGTGCGGTTAAAAAGTCAACAGGAAGCTATTTTAGCGATTTATGCATAATCTGTAATGTATATGTTATGGAACCTGTTTTGACAATCATAAAACATGATAATAAGTATATAAACCTGTTTGCGCTCGTTTGAATCGATCATTTACTATATTGAACCGGTTCGGAGCCGAAAGTCGCATAAGTTTGACTTTTGCTTTGACTTCAGTTCTGACCCGTTTTAGTGAGGTATAAATATACCTTAGGACTCTCTTAGGACCAGGTCACATGTTGGTATACGCCTCTGTGGTCGGTTCATGAGTTATCCGAGTCTTTCGTCATTCGCCTAAAAGTTGACCGTAACGGCCTTTTAAAATTAAAACGAGTATTTCGGACACGTGAACGGACCAAAACCTTGCTTGTTAAAATATAAGCATGTCCTTAAAGTTTCACGTCAATCCGAGGCCTAGAATGAGAGTTATGCTAAAAGGCGCACTTTTAAGAAAGTTTTGTAATTAACGGCGCAATTAGCATAACGCCCATCTAACCCAAGTTTTCGTCACCAAAACTTTTACCCACTGTGGTAAAATAATATTTTGGGAATTTTAAAGATTTTTAATAATTTTTACCTTGCTCATAACCTGCGGTTATGGCTACGGTTCGGTAAATACCGAATATGCCCTTTTTGGCCGAAACGGGAGTTCTACAAGGTCTTTTGACCCGATTCCAGTTGCTACTGGTTTTAAATAATAAATAAAGTATTTTAAGCTTTATAAGCTGTTCGGGAAACTCAGATTTCCTGTAGAACTCGAAAAGCCCTTTTAAAGTCTTTAAAATGACCAAAAAGCCCCTACGGGGCATAGTATTAACTTAAACTCGTTACGGGCGTCACGGAAGGTATCCTACTGATACCACAACACATTTAAGGCATGTTGACTTAGGAAATAAGCGTACGACTCTCATAGTTAACCGTTTCGCCTATTTGCGCACACGGTACGGCTCATGGAACTAGTTTTCGTGCAATAGCCGATACGGGTCAAATTATATTATTTGAACCCCAAAAATCCAGAGTATGAACTATAAACCCATATAAAACGAGTCTCTGAACTTGTTGGGTCCAAATCATACTCCATTCTCGGTTTTCGCCTTTTCGTGCGAATTAACCATATCTATGTATCGAAATCAACCGGTTTAAGCTACGGCTAATATAAGGACCGTTAGGATTCTAAGAGGTTAATTAAAACCTTCGTTCCAGATTAGGAGCCCCAGTAAAAGCTGTCGGTGACTTGATCTAAATTAAGGATTAATACTTGCAAAGGTAAATACTTTAACTTATTTCCCCTATATGGGCTTGGGTTACGGTATATTAATACCGCTTGATTGAGCATTATATAATTCCATCGCTTAGGTGGTTAATTGATTAAATATGATTGGCTCATTTAAACAGTTTTGTTGCTTATAAGCCTTTGGGGGGTTTAATGACCGTTGTCCCGGATATCCTTGGCATCATTTTACGAAATGGCCACGACCATCGACATCCCGGTGTAGGCGTACACCCGGTATAAAGTGTCGACATTAAAATTAAAAGACGTAGCCGTTGGTTTTTATACTACGGTTTTACGCAAACGTGGTGTGTCTATAAATCTTTAACCCGGCACGACCCGGGCTACTGAACGCATAAAAGAACATGTAAAACGTTCACAAGATCATTATGAATTTTCCCAAGTTATAAAAGAGTTTGTGCCTTGTGCATTCAAATCAATTTTAATAAACATTTTTAAATGTGTCAGTTGAATGTATTTACCAGTGTAAACTGACGTATTTTCCCCAAAAAGATTAAGTGCAGGTACCTAAACGTAAATTGGCTGGTATTAGCTCCCTAGCGTCGTGATAAGTCTCGCAAGCTTGATTGCAGTATCTGATGGAACAATGCTTTATGTTTATTTACGATCCACTGTGGATATAATCAACTTCTGTAATACATTTGATATTACAACCAGAGGTTGAGTTTATATATTTATCTTATGCTTCCGCTGTGCATTATATAATTGTGTGGTTTGACTATATTGTTGCCAACATCGTCACGGTAATCCCCCACCGGGCCCACCGGTGAGACACGTGGAAATCGGGGTGTGACATCTAACCCACTAATGTCTTAAGAAGGAATTGAGAAAGTATTGATATATAAATGAGGTGATGTGATGAACGGGTCATGCGGGTCAGATGGCGATTGCCATTTGGACTCATTAGTTAATGTTTTGATATGTTAAGTTTTGTACTCATAGGTGAGCTTGATGAATGGACACGTAATGTCACTAATCGGGAAGGAATGATCTTCGTAAGGTATGGATAACAAATCAATGGAATCTACTTCCGAGAGGTATGTATAAAAAGGGGTGTAACTTTAATAGGAGGTTAGTACTCGACTAGAGATGGGTGTGTCAGGATAGAATGTATATATATATATATATATATATATATACATATACACACACAAACCGTAATGCAAAATGTAGAGTGAATTTCAAAATGTTTGTAATGATCGACTGGTGGTATTGAAATTGAATGCTAGTAACTGTGGAAATTCTGATAGAATATAAGAAACGACAAGTATCGATAAGAAATGCTAACCTTGATGCTCGGCTTGTTGGCCATGTTCATTTGAACAAGACATTGTAGAAAAGATATGCATGACATAAATAACAATAGTAACCATGGAAATAATGCTTAGTCTTTGTGATTTAAGTACGGATAAGTAAGTTTAAGAAGGGTGATTTTAGTTGTAATAATAAGTCCTTGAATGATTATAGTATGCGTATGGTAATATACCGACCCCTCCTATGAGCTTAAAGGTAATCAGAAGTAATGATAGTAATGGAATGTTTAGGATGGCTCATAGTGAACAAAATAAAAGATAGCATATGGTGTATGAGTAGTATGAAATAATCGATTTATTTCGATTAGTAAATATATGAATGTAATATGTTTAAATAGGAAGTTAGAAATAAGCCATAGACTAGGGTTTGTACGATTAATAATTGTATACAATTGAAATAAATCCAATGAATGAAACGCTAGTGATGGTATGCGCTAGGAGCTAGCATTATAAAGTAAAAGACACTAATAAGAGCTCTGGAGCAGTATCTGACATAAGTATTGTGGATGAACAACTAGAAAGGGGTAAGAGTAGAATTGGTTTGGTAAGAACGAGCAAGGTTTCGGGGACGAAACCTTCTTTAAGGGGGGTAGACTTGTAACACCCCAAAATTCGAATTATTAAATTCGTTAGCATGTTGCCATGTTTAATAAAATGAGATACAATAACTAAGTTAATAAACCTAGTTAAATTCCTATTAGATAAGCTAAATGATGAAACTTGTGGCATATATGATAGTAAGTTAAAACTTGAGGGACTTAGAGTGCCAAACTTGGAAGTTAATTTATTAAAACAAAAATCTAACACACACAAGGTGTGTGTGTGCGTGAGAATGATCAGGAACAAGGGGAAACCCTTGTTCTTCAACTACTTACAAGAACTCAAAAATTGAACCTGATTTTGAGAAGAAATCGAATGCATGAGGCTAGGTACAACTTAATCTAAGTGTATTGATCATAAGGTAAGTTCCAATTTATGATTTGATCATCTTGTATGAAGTGGGTTATTGATTAATCCACGAATTGGTATGAAATTAAGCGTGATTATGTGTTAGAATCGTTATATAAAACGTGTATTATGTATGATTCCAACTAATTTGATGATTTAAGAAGAAACCCACAATTTTGAATGAAGTAGCGACATGGGTGTTCTACCCATGTCCAATCCTTGTTTGATGTATTTGTTACTAGCTTGAAATGGGTTTTGTGATGTTAGTTTAGGGTGAATTGTAAGAATGGAATGTGATTTTGAACACTCTTTTGGTGATTAGAATTTAGAAGTTAATGGCTATGCTTGAACTAGTTGTAAACTATGCATAGTAGATTGTACGCACACCAAGTGTTTGATAAAATGACTAGGTGAAGCTAGAAAGTGAAATTGTATGAAAATTGTAAGTTTGCATGTATAGAAAGCGATTGTGGTAAAAGTAGTGGTTTACTAACTCGGAAAAATATGCTTTAGATGGTACTCGTATATAAATTCGGGTTGAAAGTATATGTTGGTCAAATTTATGCATTAGGAGCTTGTACCTTGTGCTTGAATGGTGTAATGCTCACCTTGTATTAGATATGCTTGAATCAAGGTAATTAAGAGCGAAGGTGTATGATATGTGAAAGTATATGTAAGCAAATGTGTATGCGAGTATGATTATGTGATCATGTGGTTGTAAGTACTCTAGCATCACAAGTACGAAATGTACATAGTGTCGTATGGTAGGTGCTAAATTAATATGTGTTTTATGCATTAACATGATGGATTGCATGAGTCTAAAAGATGTGGTTTTGGATGTATGCTTTATGTTTATTAGACTTGACCATGAAAGTCAAATGTGAGTTGCGCTTTTGATATGATCATTATATGTGAAATCGTGTACACTAACAAGGATGTGATTGCGGTAACATGAAAGCATTAGGGATCATGTGGACGTGGACTCAAGCACGAAAGACTAGCGGGTCAAGAGGGGACAAGGAAGCCAATGCGAAAATGGACGCTCAAGGCAAGTGATTCCGTAATCACTTCTTAGTTATTTATGTAAAGTTATATGCAACTTAACTAGGTATGATAACTGAAGTCGAATAGGAACAAATGGTATGATATCGATGAAGTATTAAACGGATCTCAGCTTTGATCCGAGCAAGGTATGCGTGATTAAGAATCGTAACTAGGTGGTAGGATTGGTTACTTATGCCAGGTAGTGCTTTGTTGTTAATAATGGGGCAAGTTGACTAAAACGCCCTTGGTGGGGAGTTCGGGTAAACGACCTTAAAAGTCATCTAGAAGTGAGTTATTCGATTAGAGTAATGTCTTGGTTAAGTATGAAAGCGAAGTATAGGGTTATGTATGTTATAGACCTTTTAATGTATAAACGCCCATAACGGGTCGAATAATTCATAAGTGAATAATAAGCCAAGAGCGTGTAAGACAAGAATTTCCTTGATCCGGATGTTGGGTTTTAGGTTCTTATGATAAATGGTGAATTTACAAGCATGTAGAAAGGAACGGGAGGTTAAACGGGTAAACGGGTTGAAAGTTATGCGAATTTTAGTTTATGCGAACGACGAAACAACACAGCAGGAAAATGAATAAACGAGGAGCCGTCGCCGACGCCCAGAAGGGCCGTCGCCGACGGCATGTGGGAATTGGATCCTGGCCGACGGCCTATCTATCTGGCTACGGGAAAGTTTGGGCGACGGATGTTTTAAGAAGCCGTCGCCGACGGGTCCCCACCCCGTCGCCGACGGGCTGTCTAGCCCACTTCTCCGTTTTGCTTAATTTTGTATTTCTAAGCGATCCGTAACGCATCCCGATGATTCGTAAGTTTCTTATGAGCATATTGGGATGCACATATGTGGATAAGCAAGTTTGTGTGTTCGTATGTATTTATATATGTATGTAGAAGTTATGTAAGTAGGTGTGTAGGTATATACATATGTTTATTTATAACTCCAAGAGTACGCATGTGGTGGGATATGTAGTTATGCTTAATGATATGTATGAGTGTATGTACGTATGTCTAGTTGTAGGAAGGGTATGTAAGTATGTAGTTGTGTATGTAGGTATGTATAAGGGTATGTACGAGTGTATGTACGTTTGTAGATGTAACGGCATGTGGGTATGTAAGTACATATATGTGCATGATTTAGACACATTGAGGACTAACGTTAATATTGGTGTACCTTGAGGACGATAAGTAATGCAGGTACATTTATGAAGCCTCGCCAGGAAATGGATACGCAGACGGAATGCTTGAAATTTGATAAAGAACGAGAAGTGAAGCGTATGTGAATGATCATGTTTATACATTGTGTGCTAATGTTCTGAATGTATGTGGTGAATGCAGGTGGTACGTGTCACGGAGGATCATCAAGGAATATAGATCAAGGATCGAGTCACTTGAGGGATTGTACGGGGCTGTCTGAGGATGTAATTTATTGTACATAAGCTATCAAATATTTTATTATTAAGTCAGTTTGTTGTATTTAATATAAAAGAGTTATTTTAAAAAGTGAACTTTCAAGTAAGAAGCATGGTTTATAATGTAAGAAATTTTATGGCAAGGACTTCCGCTGCGACTTTCGTCAATTACGTGTTAGGGCGTTACAGGGGGGGTGGGGTGGGGGTTTAGGTTTTTGGGTGGGGGGGGGGGGTTTGGTTTTTGGGTGGGGGTGGGGGTGGGGTGGGGTGGGGTGGGTGGGTGTTTAGGTTTTTGGTGGTGATGTAGTGGGTTTAGTTTTAGGTCATTGGACACTTGTCACTCTATAAATCCTTCTTACACTTCTTACAATTAGAAGCCTTTGTAGAATAACTTGACCCTATATATTATTTAGTTAGATTTATCATAGTTATCTTTATAAAAAAAATGTTATATTTGTATAGTAAATAGGTTCGTTTATCATCGCAAGCCTTGTCAAGCTTTGTATATGAAGCGCGAGCTCGTTTATTAATAAATCTTCAATTTAGGCTTGAGGCCTCTTTAAATTTTGTTTAAGTCGAGCATTTCATGAGTCGTTTTCAAATAGCCAACGAGCAATCCTGCTAGTTTACACTCAGGGCCGGACCTACCTTATAATAAGGGGTAGCCCCTAGGAGTGTTTAAAAATTCGTGGCTCGTAACTCGCTCGAAAAAAGTTCGAAAAGAGCTCGGCTCGAAATTGGCTCGGTTGTAAACGTGCCAGCTCGGCTCGGCTCGGTTTGTAAACGAGCCGAGCTCGAGCTTGGCCTGGCTCGGCTCGCGAGCTCGTGAGCCAACTCGATAAGGTTTACGTCTTTCATTTTTTTGTCCCACATCGCTCAGAAGACAAAAACTAAGGGAGTATCTCCCCTATAAAAGAAGGTAAAGAAAATGTACAAAGTGAGTTAACTATTTATACTTGCATATTTAGTCATTTGGTTAAATATAATTGCAATTATGATGTCCCTTAGTCAATGAAAATATTCATTTTTAAGGCCTTTTAAGTAATAAATTTTGCGGTTCTTTGTTAGTTCGAGCTGAGCCGAGCTAGCTCGAATTGAGCTCGAGCAGGGTCGAGCTCGGCTCGGCTCGACTCGGCTCGTTTACAGCCCTAGTAGCCCCTGCTACCTCTTGACGCTCCGATCGTAGTGTAAACTTTGGAAAAATTTGATATTTTTTTTCGGTTTTCTTACCCCTTTTTTGAAATGTTACCCCTATAAGTATTTTCTAGACCCGCCACTCATGCTTAGAGTATCCGTAC